>NW_023462318.1:0-19741 GCF_013731165.1 Rhagoletis pomonella
AAAAATATCTGCATTTTGAAATAGGCTTCAAATATATAGCATCATGACAGGGTACAAAAGTACATACTTAAGTATGTATGTATGTAGGTATGACAATGCTACTACTGCTGGAATAAATTTTTAAAATTAAATTAAAAATTAAATTTTCTTTTTTTTACATTTTTTTAATTATGTAACAATTATTAACTGGACTAGATTTCCTACAAAATTGCTACTTTTAATGTACTTTGCACTAAAAAATTTAATTCCATCAAATAAAAACTCAAGAATCGGGCTCAACTGTTCTCTTGGAAGTTTTGTAAGCTTTAATTTAAAAAATAATACTTAAATCGAGTGAAAAATTAAGACTGCAGTGAATTATGAACCCTAAATGCCGGTTTGTGTCTGTTACAGGAGTTGCGAAAGCGAGGATAATACTGTATTCATAAGGCTGTGCACTTTGGGCCATGAGTGATAAAACCTATATCTACATTAGGGCGGTCCAAAAAAAAAAGAAATTTAGAAATCAAAAAATATTAAGAGGTCCCTCAAAGCGCTCAAAATTTCCATATATATTTTACATAGGAAAAAACAACTTTTCCTATAAATGGTATAGAATTCTTGAAAATTAACATTTTTCGATCGGAAAACTATGGTGCACTTCAGGAGACTTCCAATAATAATACCCAATTATTTATTGAACTATTTTTTAATACTTAAGACTTTTTTTGGTCCCCCATTGCATTTTCAGGGGGTTTGGCGGTCCTATAAAATATAGTTAGTAAGAAAAAACTGGTCACAGAAACAATTTGGTATTATTATTTGGAAGTTTCTGAAGAAAAAAAAAGTTTCAAATCGAAAAATATTTATTTTGAAGAATTTGACACTATTTCTGCGAAAAGTTTTTTTTTACATATAAAATACATGGAAATTTTTAACGCTTGAGCGACCTCTAATAATTTATTAATGTCAAAAAAGTAGCGGTATATTTTTTCGGCTTAAAACATTTCTAAGGGGTGAGAGCATTAAAGTTCCCACTTTACTTTTCCACAGGAATTTTTCGACCACCTTAATATACTTGCATATTACATATGTAGGTTTGTAGGGCAAGTTGGTTTATAGATTCTGTGTGGAATCACAACGGGCCCGATCGAAGACCATAAGCAGCCCCTTCCACCTGATTTAATAAATCCGAAAATAGGGGACTTTATAAAATATATATACGAACTACATATGTATTTATATATATATATATATATATATTTATATATATATATATTTGTTTTTGGTTTTTATGATGCCTAGATCGAGTTTTTAAAATCGATTTTATTGGAAACCTTTACATTTTTCGCACATTATCAATTGTCCCGCTTAGCTTTCATCTACATACATATATTTTATTATGTGTGAATTTTCTCTTGAAAAAATTACCTAAAGAAAAAGGATAAGCCCTTACACCTAACAAAAAATGTCACCTTATAGTGCGAAGCTAGTAATTTCACCAGTGTAGCATTGTATTTGTTCACTTTGTTGAAAGTTTTTTTTCCGTCCCCATTTTTTATTTACTATGCACTGCCCTTCCACTCACTCACCCTTTTGCATTATTTGCGCTCGCGAATATCCTGTCAAGTCCACGAAGCCATCCGAACAATAAACAATTGGATTGCCATTTGCCTGCGCATTGCCAAGCACGAAATTTGAATCTGCAAAGAATAAAAATACGTAGAAGAATAGTAAATAAATGCTGAATGAAATGAAATGTATGTACGTGCTGGTATTAAGTAAAATAACCTTCAATTTGCATTGTTGTCCAGCTGTGCATTAGAGGACAATTTTATTGACTTTGGCACTTATTTGCCTTGGTGACATTTTCCCTTTTTTTTGCCATTTCAATATTAAAACTAAAGTGACAGCTATTTGGGGTGTTAAAAAGCTTTTTGGGTGCAATGAATGGAGTATAAGGCAGCAGTTTGTAAATATAGAATATTGTTTTGTGTGTAGCAATAAAATTAAAGTACAGTAATAAATTATAAATAAAGAAAATGTTTTCTGCTAACTTTACAACAAAGCATTACCGCAGCTTGGACCCGCTAGAAGGCAATTTTTTCGTAAAGAAACTTCCACTTAAATTACTAAATTAAAACCACTAAACATTTGTGAAATGCCTCCGCACGTTAACAAATGTTGAAATTTATGAAATATGTGAATGAAAGAGTGCTCAAAACAAACCCAACTCCTTAACAAGCTAAAGTATTTGGTTTGAAAAACCATTTGGTCGAATTAATATTATGGCATTCTTCCTAGCCTTACATGCATCGTAGAATCGACAAGTACTTTCACCAGCACAAAATTGGTTATTTGCTCAACCGTTGAAGTGCTATTTAAAGATACTTTAACCATTTCAAAGAGCCACAGATACAATAGTTTTTCATTTGTATATACATATGTATGTATACTGATTTCGATGGAAATTTAATAAAATCGCTGATGGAATAACATCCAATTTCACGAAAGCAATTTAAGTGAAAAATAATTTTAACTCTTTGAATTTATATGAAAATTTATAGAAAATAAAAAATAATTTTCCATTTAAATTGTTGGTAAAATCGACTGTAAATATTTCAAATTTTATTTATACACGCTTTTGGAATGCAAGAACACTTTTCATTATGAATCAGGATAATGATGGAACACATGTATGTATGTACAGATCCTTGTATTCATTAGCAGGGAATCAAACATATCGTCCCAGTTCCCTCTTACTTCTTTATATCATCTCTACATCCCTAACTGATGGATAAGTATTTAAGTTGTTTTCTATTAAATGAATAAACTTAAGGCTAAGTGCATTCAGAAAATGGAGAGAAACGGAGTCGAGCGAGGCTGCTGGGAGCGAAACGAAGCTTTGAAACTGCGGTAAAACATATTAAGATATTTGAAGGGGATCTTACTGACTTTCTGTCAAGTATGAAAGGAATCTCCGCGGAATGAAATTAATTGCTTTTCGCTTGAACAAAGTTGGGAATTAATGCAAATTTAGTGGACGACGATTTTGCTCGAAAAATCATCACTTCTAGGGAAGCGCATTTTCAACTTGGCGACTACGTTAACCCTCTTCTATTGGCGTGACCGAAATTTCCTTATTTTACTGACGTGTAGACACCAATTTTTCAGATCAAAATATATACGTCAGATGTTTATTAATAGAGCTCAGATTTCTATGTAAAAAATAAGCGTAAAAATATGTGCCATCACATCTATAAGCAAAATACAGTCAGTGTCAAAAATATAAATACCCCGAGGTTTTGATGATTTTATTTACTTACTTGCTATACCAAATTTTTCTTATATTTTTTAAAAATATATTTCATTCACAAATACCACAAGAATTAATTTTTTAATTTCATACAGAGCTCGGGAAAATGCAAGAAATACCAAAAAATTTTCATCAAAACTTAAAGATTTCCAACTCCATTTCTTCGAAAAAATTTGAAAATGTAATTTTTAGTATAATAAAGTGTAAATTTCAGGTCCCTAAAAATTCCCGTTGATTTTTGGAATTTTTTTTTTTGTCGAGGGTGTTGCGCATTTTCTTCCATATAACCCGTGAACAAAATCTATTTTTTTATGGAAGAAAATGTGCAACACTCGCGGCAAAAAAATCGGAAAAATCAGCGCAAAGTTTGAGGGACTTGCCTTTATTATAATAAAATTAAATAGGCTACAAAACTGTAAACCGAGAGTATCCTAAGAAATAAAATTTTGATGAAAATTTAATGCTATTTCTTGCATTTTCCCGAGTTCTGTATGAAATTAAAAAAAAAAATGATTGTTGTGGTTTTCGCTTTTGAATGAATTATATTTTGTATAGAAAAGTAAGTAAAACGCGGCATGGAAAATAAAAACAAATAGAAGCGTCAGTACGTCTGGGTATTCATATTTATGACGCTTATTGTATACAAAGTGATATACGCTTTGCTTATTTTTTAACATAAAAATCTGAGCTCTATTTATTAATACAATTTTTTTCGATTTAAAATGTCGAACCTTCGGTGTCTTCCAGACTACCACATCAGTCCCAGAGGGTTAATAAGCAAAACTTCCACATATGGCGATCGGAAAACCAGCACGTGATCGTCGAGAAGCCAAAGCATCCTCATAGATTGATAGTTTAATGCGGATTTTGGAGCGGTGGAATCATTGGCCCATTCTTTCTTTGAAAATGCCATTTGAAACGCTATTTCGGTCAATGGCGAGCGCTACAAATCTATGATAAATTACTTTTTGCGAGCGGAAATTGAAGACATAGGCTTGGTCGTTCTATTCGTTCAGCCAGCAAAATAGCGCGCCAAGCCACACTGTTCCTGCCACAATCGACTTTTTGCGCGCAGAGTTCGTTAATCTTGCTGTCAGATGTCTCGGCAATTTCATTTTCTTTTGAGTAGTACCGTGAAGAAGCGATAAAATAAGCTACCACAATACGGCGTTGACGTTCTTCTGCTCTTAATAAAAAAAAAACTTCTATTTTTGACCGTTGGGACTGCTCAGTGTTTTCTGTAGATGGAGTGAAATCAAGCACGTTGGAAACTAACAAAATTCTTTGTTTTTATTTATTTAGCAAGAAAAGTTTATTTTTTACTTTCTTCTAGTTTTCAACAAGTTTGTTTTCTTTACACTTAATGCATTCGTTTCGGGGTGAACGATTTTGCAAGCACCTTTTGAGCAGAAGAAACAAATAGTCCTATGCATGCAATTGAGCAAAAAAAAAAATCCCAAAATTAACGATATTTAGTAGCCACTGTAAACTTGCATTTTTTACATAAGGATTAAAGCTGGGTTATGCAAGACTTAGACTTGACTTGACTTACCTAGAAGCTTAGACGCGACTACCTAACGTGTCACCTATTACCTTCTCTCTTTGTATTCATTCTCAGCACTTGTATTTGTATATTAAAAATTGCAAATGTTTAATTTATTTTTGCACCAAAATTGATACAAGATTACCATTAAAATAAAAAATCAAATCAAAAATCGAATCAAATTTTTTTTTTGAAGAATGAAAAATAGTTTTAATAAAGCAAATTAATGAGCTTTTTAAAGTCGAGAAATTTTATGAATTTCGAGTATTTAATAAAGTTAGAAAACTTTTAAAGCTTTTGCGTCATTTTCAACGCGAAGACCAGAGAAAGGTTAAAAAAAGTTGTATGAGGATTCGAAGCGCGACTGAAGTGAAACTTTTTCTTCCTATTACCTGATTGGCTCACTATATTATATGAGCATTTTTCTGCACGATACTGAACAATTATCTTAATATTAATCTCAATCTTTATTTCAATCGCAATTTTAATGTCAATCTCAAACTTAATCTTATTCTTGATTTTAATCTAAACTTCAATCTTAATGTTAATCTTAAACTTAATATCAAACTCAATCCTAATCTCAAACTAAATTAAATTTTTTCTTTTTGGTTGTTGTTGTTTTTGACAGAGTGGGTGTATGATGTATTTAGGAATGAATTTCTGCATCCCTAGTCTTATTTTGTTCGGAGACAAACCGGATTCGACGATGTGCCCTCTTCAGTGTCATCTCATCTTAATCTTAGTGTTCAACTTAATCCTAATCCTTCTTAACTACAATTTTTAGCCACTTCAATATGGTATTGTGTCAACATCTAGTGGCCAATAAAATAACATGCCCAAAAAGTTCGAATCATATTCAGTAATAGTGTTTTCGATTTTACCAAAAAATGTTGATTTTTCATTGCCCTTTTCTCTTTTCGCGTTCGGTTCTAAAGCTGTGTATTCGTTTCTTAAAAAAAAGCTCTGTTGTAAGGCAAAAAAGGAACAACCTCTGCCCTTTGAAGCTTGGTTAGGGGAGATGTTTGCTTAAAATGGCAGTATATTATGAAATGCGTGAGCTAGGCAAGGACAAGGGCAAATGCATGCCCTTTTAGAGGATTTAGTGTAACATAAAAAACGTTTTTCATCGTGAAACGGCAACATCTTTTGGAAGAAATGAAATCACCATAAATAATTGAAAATTTAGTTCTGATGACAGTTTAATTTATTATCTCCCTTTAAACTGGTTTGTTGGGAACTAATCAAACTCTTTTGTTTCTAAGGGAAAGAAATAGCCAACTTAAATCAATGGGCCGTTTGAAAAAAAGATAGGCAATTGCCTTTTCTCAAAACTTCAGGCCTTTTGCCTAAATTTATTTGAATACACGTTTATCCTCTTGTCACCCCTTGTCGTACATTCTGTAGAATTTTTGGTATCTTTTTATGAAATTTATCATCTTTTAAACATCCAGGTCGAATCAAATTCTTTCTCTGTGCAATATCATACACATCCGTACCGTAGAGTAAATACATTCCTACCACTTTTAATTTACTTTTGCTGCCTTAGAAGTTTGCTTGTTTAGTTTCTGCTTTGTAGTCCAACAGTAAGTGGCATTTTGTGCAACGTCCATACCTTTAATAATTCTCGGAATTCCAAGTACTCAAATCTACTTTTTCCTTTACTGTTTTTACTGTTCAAATAACATTAAATAAGCCACATATTTTACAAAATTAAATGCTTGGGCTTAAAGATATTGACATTTGTGTTCTTGCCGCTTAGCAGATTTTACGTCGTTTATGTACAGTAAATCTCTTTCTTCAGAGCATAAGTGGAATTTGAAGAATTCTTACGCAGTTATTTACTTCCTTCTTTTGATATTTTATTAGCCAATTAGAAAGACATTTAATCTTAAGCCTGTTTTTTTTTTTGAAATCACGAAGAATTTAAGAGACAAATTTATGAAATAATCTTCCTCTGACAACTGAATATGAAATTGATTAGTACTTTTATTATTAAAAAAAAATGCAATATAAAAATTTTTATGAAAATCAATGCTAAAAAGCTTGGGTTTTCCTTGAATATAAATAATATTATTGCGTATTAGCTAATCCTATTAATTGCGAGAAGCAGTTCTAACTAAATGTATGAAAAAATACCTTAGTATCAAATTAATATATCAAGACCTCACTCTATAATTTTGGAAGATCTTCCAGAAAACAGTCCGGCCTACTGGACTAAAGAATCAATTCCAGACAAGGATCCCCTCAAGGATCCCGCATCAAGAGGATTCGGTCTTGCTCTCATATTCTGACTCAAGAGCCATCTAAACTGATGGCTCTAAGTTGGATCTTAAGGTAGGAAGTAGGGTATACTCGCATGAACTCTCACTTAGCCATAATTTTCGTATGCCAAATCTCTGTAGCGTTTTTCAAGCTGAACTAAGAGGAATAAACGAAGCTGCAAGATGGCTGATCGATTCTCTAATTAGTAATCCGCTATCTTTGTTAAAGCTCTGGCTGGAGAATAACTTTATCGTACGGGCAAATATAAAATGGTCTGCGGAGCCTACTTGCAGGATAGCAAGACATATCTGGCCTAAGCTGGATAAGCGTAGCCCTCTCCTCCACTTGGAACGACCACTGCTGCGGCATTGGGAAACCACGCTGCTGGAATGCAAACCGCATTCAAAATACTACTGTCGTAGCTGCCGTGATGAGGAGCACTACCTATATGTACTACTGTCCCGCTCTGGTGAAAGCTTTCCGATGCTCGTTCCTCCATTATTCTTTTGAATGTCTGGCTAAACTAAGAAGTAGTTCCTTATCTAAGGTAAGAGAAGGGATAAATGGAGTCTCTAATAAAGCATCACAACGGGCCCATGGTGGCCTAAGTGTGCCCTTTCAACCTAATTTTTAAATTTATTTTTTAAAAACTTCTTAACACTCCTCGGTTTGACACCCATATTCTGACATTTCATATAACTTGCAATTTGAAGCAAGATAATCTGAAAGATTTTGTTGATTCTGGCACAAAAGTCGGAAAGCGGAATTTTGTTAATAAAATGTATTTCGTTAGTTTAAAATTGCATTGTTTTTAAAAGAAAAATATATATTTTTTTTTAGTTTCATTTAATTTCCATAAACTTATTTTAAGTAAAATTTTTAGATTTCATTGTTTTAAAAAGAAATGATTTTTATAATTTTAATTAGTTTTTAGAAATTCACATTTTCTTCTTTTCTTAGTTTTTTTATAATGTTCTTTTAATATTAAGATTTAATAGCTTGAATGGGGTCTTATTTTATTTTTATTTTTTTTCTTTTACAATCTAATTTTGTTTTAATTTTTAGGTAAAATATTTTAAAAAGAAAAAATTTTCTTCGAAGTTTTTTAAATTAATCTCCTTTTTCTAATTATACTTTTTTCTTTTTAAAACGTAATTTATTTAATTTAGATTTAAATATGTCAAAAGAAAAAATATTTGTTTTAATATCACTTAATTTTTAGGAACTTTTCTTATTTTTTCTCTTTTAATTTAATTTTCTGTTTATTTCTAAATTTTACAATTTCAAAAAGGATGATATTTTTTAATATCATTTTAAGAAACTTATTGTATTAAATTTCTCCTTTTTCAAATCGAGCTTATTTCTTTTACTTTTTAGTTTCTATAGTTTAAAAAAGAAAAATTTATGTTTTATTTTAATTTCATTTAATTTTAAAATTATTAAATTAAAATTGCAATAGTAAGACGTTTCTGTAAATTTTCTAAGATAATAAAAAATAATAAAAAATTTAATTTTTAGGCAACTTATTGCTCAATGACAACATGTTGCTCGGATAATTGTCTTTATAAAACTAGTCTTGGTAGCTTTAAGGGAATTCAGCAAACATTAACCCGGTTAGAGGTACCGTTGAATTAATCTAATCTCGTGCCGGAATTAGTCATCTGCGTTAAGTTTTTCCTTTACAAAAAGGAAATGTTATCAATTCTTCGGGACATTTTTTTTTTTATGTATGTTACCGCATAACTTTGGACCATGTTAACCGATTTCAATAATTCTTTTTTTGAAGGAAAGTGTTACCTCACAGATGATCCCATACTAATTTGGTTTAAGTCCGATCATCGGGTCATGAAGTCGGTTTTGTTTTTTGCTTAAAAATTAATTATTTTTATTTTAGAACAGACCTGAGTTGTGTTAAAACCAGTTTTGGTTAAGGAAATCAAGGCATTGCATTGGGCACCACAGAGCTGTGTGGTAAAAATAAAGCAAAAGTTCAATTACCTATAGCTTATAATTGGTTTTTTGGGAAAAGGTTTATCACTAAAATGCCAATACATAGTAAAAAAATCCGGAAAACCAATACATTTTCTTAAGTAATATAAACACAAAATTGCTTAAGATGCATGTGCACGCTTGCATGCCAAGTCTTCCAAACTATGAACAGAGAGAGTTGCAAATACCAATTAGAAGTTCACCAATTGACAGACGGGCGTGAATGTTTAAAAAGCTTAGCCAAACAAACTTATATGTATGTACAAAGGTATCCCAGTCTAATATAATAATGTCCTTCTAACGTAATCCTAAACAAACAGCAATCAAGTTAGGTAAATGGCTAAAATAAACTCATATACCCTTTCACACTACCAAATTCTGCCAAAATTTATGTGCGAAGCTATGTGCGCAAATATTACATAATAAATATTTCAAAGTCGAACGTGTGAAGCCAATACATAACTTAAACTCAAAAGCTAACGCAAGCTCGCCTGAAGTCTAAATATCACGCACAATATTTTATACACAAATGTGTACATACGTATGTATGTATGCAAGGCATAAATTCATAAAAGCAACGGTTACCAGTGACCGTCAACAAAGTTTACTTACTTTTCACAAGGTCGGTGTTTGCTAAAAGTTTGTTTAGGTAAATACATATTTGTACAACTTGATTAACAGATCAAAAACAAAGATACAAAGGCGACAAAATGGGAAGCGACCAAGTAATGACTAGGCGTTGCATGCTTTGGATATTAATTTGAAGAAGGTCGTATTATCGAGCGACATCAATCAACGAGATGCAATCGCACAGCAATGTTACACATCAGAAACAAAAAGCGACGACTTATAAGCCCAGTAGCAGGCGTTGCTAATTAAACGCAATTTTCGCATCCAACAAAATATGTGCAGCAATTACGCTGACCAAGCGCGACCCCGGCTGCAGTGATTGATAAACGCGTTGATTTGATACCAAACGCAAACATGCTACTACATACCTACATACGCACATAAAAGCAAACAGCAATACCACGCGGACAATATCGTCACAGAGGTTAAGTATCTGGGTGTTATCCTGCAATGAAAAATTCTGTGTAGGACTCATTTTGAGGCGGTCACTTACAAGGCTACGAGAGCGCTGATGGTGTGCAAGCGTCTAGCGGGGAAGAACAGGTGGTGCACCCCGAGGATCCTGAGATAGATATACCCCATGATTGCATGACCAACAGTAACTTATGGAGCGGTGGTTTAAGTATACAGAACTACTCTGTCATTAGAAAGGCAGATTCAACGTCTGGCGTGTGTTTGTAAAGTAGGCAAAATGGACGCTCTTAAACTTTGCGAGAGAGGGTTTTGGTAGAGGTAAGGTGCTATCATCCAGGAACGGGGATAAGCTAGGCTCCCGGCTGGCATTAGTGCTGTTCCACAGAAATAATTCAAAGTCAATGTATACAGAAAGGCGACTTGGAGCACTTCTATCTTGGCGAGCACTCTACAGTGGTAAACGGAGGGCTTTAATACCCCTGAGGGTATGATGGCCTTAGCCCGAAACTTTCAGTTCACGTGGAGACTTTCCCAAGCACATTCCAAGCGGGAATCTATGCAATCCGTCTATGCGTAGAGATTAACCTTCGAAGAAATTATTGAAGAGAGGAGATACTCACACTAAGCGATAGTCAAGCAGCACTTATGGCTCACTCATTATTCGAGGTCAAATCCTCTTTGGTCTTAGAGTGCATCGGGAAGCTTAATGCCTTTGCTGAGCCCAATACTATCCAGCTAAGATGGGTATAATGGGTAATTCGGCCGCTGTGGTATAGAGGTTAGCGATGCGCGCTTCCACACTGCAGGGCCTGGGTTTAAGCCCTGGTCAAAGCAACATCGCAAAAAAATAGAGAAAAGAAGGTTTTTTCTTAACACCGGTCCTACCTCGGGTGTGTTTCTGCTATAAAAAACAGCTTCTATTAAAAATACAATCGCTGTTCGGAGTCGGCATAAAACTGTAGATCTCTCCCCGTTGTGTGACAACATCAAGGTGCACGAAACATATCGGAGG
Source organism: Rhagoletis pomonella (assembly GCF_013731165.1). NCBI lineage: Eukaryota > Metazoa > Arthropoda > Insecta > Diptera > Tephritidae > Rhagoletis > Rhagoletis pomonella. The sequence goes on from NW_023462318.1 coordinate 11,146, forward strand.
AGAAGCTCGTTCAGATACTAACATATGTGTAATCGCCAAACTATTATTACTATTATTAATATGGATGCCAGGGCACATGGGCGTCGAGGGTAACGAAGAGGCCGATCAGCTGGCCAGGCTGCCTGCTGTGTCGACGCCGATAGGATCGGAGCCCTTTCTTACGGTGGGTCCCAGCACGAAAAAGGAGGTGCTCAGGATGGATAACAAGAAACTGAGGGGACTGCATTGGCGAGCTTATAACTCATCTACAGCTGCTATTCACATCTACCACACTCTTTGAGATAACTCTGTGCGGTAATAGCGCCTTTATGACAGCTTGACTGCCAATGAAAAACATTTACTCCTTCATCTATTAGGTTAATGCTAAGTAGTCCCACCGCCCTAGGTAGCGGATTTGAAATTCATCTCAAAATATAGGCCCGAGATCACGTGTTTAGTTAATCTGTCCAGTGTTGTCGCTATACTTCTGTGATCTTCAGGACGTGCATATTAGAAACTGGCATGCAGCTTTAGACCCAAATCTGAAGGAGCTGGTGTTATTGCTGTCGAAAGCGGCTTTGAAGTCGACTAATAGGTGGTGAGTGTCGATCCCTTACTCGTGGATCTTTTCCAAGATTTATCGGGTCTAAACCCCTACTGATCAGTTCGTTTACTGTGTGCTTCAGCCTTTCACACGCCTAGCTCAATAAGATCTTAGAGCCATATTAGGAAAGCTAATCCCACGGTGGTAGGCGCATATGACAGGGTCAGCTTTCTTGTGAATTAGGCAGGTATTCCCATGGCAAAGGGTACTGTTTTTCAAATTATCTCCAATTTTTCGTTGGGAGTTTGATCGATAATTTAAGGTTGGCATGATTATATGCTTAAATATACATTAGGGTGCCCATCGATTTTTTTTTTTAATTTAGAGACACTACCCTTTCGATATTTAAAATTGAACGAAAACTAGTCATTCAAAAACTTTCTGACCTAAAACTACAAGTCGCGACCTCTAAATGATTTTTAAAAAATTTATAAAAATAGGCAATAATATTTTCCATAAAAAGGAAGGAAATTAGGGGGTAGGGTCTTTAAATTTAACAAAAAAAATCGATGGGCACCCTAATATACATACGTATGTATCAATATTAGGGTAGTCTAAAATATAAATTAGTAATTAAAAAAATAAAGTCGCATTTTTTATGGTCTTACCCCCTAGGACTGTTCTATGCCAAACAAATTTATGCCCCTATTTATATTTAGATGTCACTCAAAGTTTTCCATGGATTTTATATGGGGAGAAAAAAACTTTTCGTAGATATGGTATTCAATTCTTGAAAATCAATATTTTTCGATCGGAAACCCCTGGTTCTCTTAAGGAGAATGGGTTCAATAACAACCACTTTTTATTTAACGGTTTTTTTTAGTAACTATATTTTATAGTTCCGCCAAAAACCTCAGAAAAAAAGCAATGGGATACCAGAAAAAAATTCTTTAGTATTAAAAAATGGTTAAATAAAAACTTGGGTATTATTATTGGCAGTCTCCTGCAGAGAACCAGAGTTTTCCGTTAGAAAAATATCGATTTTCAAGTATTCTATATCATTCGCATGAAAAGTTGCTCTTCCGCATATAAAACACATGAAAAACTTTGATCGCTTTGAGCGACATCTAAATATCTTTTTTTGATTTCGAAATAAAAATAGGGGTATATCTTTTCGGTATGGAACATTTTAAAATTCCGACTTTAGTTTTTTTTTTACCACCCTAATCTACATGCATAAGTACAATTGCATGTATGTTGGTATGTACCTGCACTCATGTAACAAGAAAAATGAAACCCGCGTTACACATTTCCGTTTCCGCTTCCGCCATGCTGTTGCATGCACATCTGCTCCTGATTGCGGTAGGCTAAGTTGCCGCTTGTGTGAATTTTGTCGTGGCCAACCAGCCAGCTAACTCCAACCGTCTAACCAGTAAACAACACTACGTATGTGCATAACGTGCACTTGCACTCACATTTTTCAGCCACAACTGCATAACAGTTATCACACCAGCGATGTTACTCAATGCATAGCAATTGGATGCTTCTGGGTATTTAATTTGGGAACATAGCCGCTGAGGGTTCGTAATTTATATTTTTTTTTTTTCAATATGCTTTTAGGCCCAATGTGTGGCAGTTTGTAGTTAGACTTTTGGGCATGCAGTAGTGCCATTCAGACATCCAGGTATCAGCTGGATGCTTATTTTTAACGGCCACTATCGGACTATTGGAGTTCTGCTGTAAAGAGGCAGTCGCGTGTAAAATGCACCAACCAAACAATGCACTCATATAAATGGAAAATTGATGCGCTTTTGGGTTGCTGATTTTTGGTTAGTAATGGACGCATTTTGCTTGTTTGGTATTATTTTGACTCAACGGTATTTTATGGTCACTGAAATGTATTCAGCATATAATGAGAAGTAATTTAGTATTTACGAAACTTAGTTTTGAATTCAGAACAATGCTAAGTAATTGGGCAACAAAAATTTAAGCAAAATATACATACATACATACTTCATTTTCATATCAGTTCAAGGTTATTACATAAATTGTTTGTAATGAATTTCGCTAAAATTTTTAAATCCAAAACTAATTGGGACAAATTCTATGGGTCTCAGCAAAATCATTTTCTACTTTTTAGTCCATTTAGAGAAAAGTGGTATATTAAAACGATTTTTTTATTTGATTTTTTCCTACATTTTACCGCCCTCTTCCCACATCATTGATAAAATTTTAACTGCGAGTACCTTAGCTTTAAGTTTACATTTATGATTTATTTATACAAATAAATCCAGAGACACACGGCAAGATAGCTTGAAAGACTTTTGTTATTCTAGCACAAAGTCTTCGAAAAAGAAGTTCTCTCATTCACCACTCGTAGTGAAAAGCTATTTTGAGAGAAAGCACTTGTTTATCACTTAGCTGGCGTCACTCAAAAAATCGCAATGGCCGATTGGGCAAAGCACAGACGTGGCAATCGAGACATCCGAATTCGAGTACTGCATTTTTTCTTTTTAAATTCAGTTTTTCAGTTTTTTTATTTTTTTTTAAATATTTCTTCTCTTTTTTAATTAAATTTTTTTTTTTTAATTTCCTTTAGTGCTTTGGTTGTAAAATAGTATGTTTTTATTTTATGTAATTTTTAGGAACTTATTTTATTTTTTCATTTAAAAAAAAATCCTTTAGTTAAATTCTTTTTTTAATTTTTAGATTATATTTTGTAAAAAAGAAAATTATTTTTTTGAATTTAATTTACTCTTTAGAAATAGTTCATGGATTTTGCGTAGAGTAATTCTCGCGACCGCTTTAATTCGAAATTGGCTAGACGATCGCTCAAATTCGAACAGATGTGTGCATGCAAATTATCGTGATGAAGTTTTTGGATTCGTCTAATAATTATTATAACAATTCAAAGCGGTATTTCCAGTTTAAAGGCCCACTCTAAACCCAAACCAGAGTTAACTGCTGTGAAATTCAAATTTTAGAAATTTTTTTTTTTGAAACTTAGACTCGACGGAATATCAGTGACAGCCCATTAATACTAAATAATCGCCAGCTGTGTTTTCGGGAAAGTGCTAATTAATTACATAAACCATCGCCAAAGCAACAGAGCACTGTGCGAAAGCCAATTAAATACTGCCGCAACCCATACATTTTTTGCGTGTGTACATATGTATGAATGGCATATAAACAAATAGATTTAGAAACATATAAATTCGCAAGAGTTATTCAATTAATTCAATAGCTATTTCTACTAGCGACGAAATTTTTTTTTTTGCCCACCACTAAATAACTAAACTTTTTTCAATACAAAAACAAAAATTATAGGAAGCATATTACGAGTATAACCAGATTTGCCAGCAAATCAGTATGCAAATAATTCCTAGTACATCACTTCGTTGTAAAATACTGTCGCTTGATGTGATCACAAAACAATGAGCGGTCGGTAAGTCAGGCAAATGCAATAAAAGTTTGTAAGCAACATCATCATCACTAGCAAACTACGTTCTCCAGCGGATATAAATCACGAAGCAAACTATTTACAACATCAACAGGAGTAGAAAAAGAAATGACATGCAGCGGTCATAACGAGCAAAAGTTGCATGCAATCAATCCTGTATTTTGAATGCTTCAACGACTTTGATGTTGGACCACACAATGATGCCAGCGCAACTGCATGCACACATACATATGTATGTATGTATTTCCAACAAAACTAATTTTTCAGCAGCAGCAGCATAAAGTCGGTGAAAATTTGTCAACAATAAATCGCTGGTGGAGTGAAAATGCCTGCTATCAAAACAACGCAACGACAGCATGATATGCATTGATTTTCATTGATTATAGGAATTCATCATACAGGCGCACTTGGGCAAAAATTTGCATTAATTGATTGTAAATATTTCTAAAAAAAAAAGAATGTGTTCTAAAATACAATATCAAATTGGATTTTTATTTCTGGAATTTTTCGGATTTATTCATAACCTTCGTCAACAGAGTGAGAATCAGTGAAAGCATATATGTACATATGTCCAAATAAAAACGACTGTGAAGCTAAGGATCTCAAAAGTAAAAAACTTCATTAATTTACCTTTTTTCTTCATTGAAGTTGCGCCAGTTATACACACCGAGTGCAAAGACTTGGCCTTCCCATTGTGCTTCATGGCAATTCATGTATGTCATTTATATGTGTAACTGTGTCTATGTCAATAAAAGTTTGCCTAGAATTCATCTCTTCGTCTTCATCGGTACACAACGCCCATTGGAACAATTGGAACAGGTACATACATGTTGCGTAGTACTCTTTTTTGGGAGCCCCGAAAGCCGTGTCATCGTTTTTCGTCATCGTCCCTGTTTCTGCATCACATAAAAAACTCGGACATGAGAGATTCGTAGAGCTCAATTTTTGTTCGTCAAGAGAGGACTCTGCTTTCCAAATACCTGCAGTGCCTAAAGTAGCACCTGCACATCATATCCAGGCTGACATTATACATAGGTGGTGCTAATTCTGGATCTTCGGTAGGCTAAGTCCTCCACTACTTCAAAGTTAAACCTGCCAAGACATCTGCTCTAATAGCCCTGTGATCGGGACGGATGACCTCAAAATTTGATGCCGCTGCGAATAAGATCGAATTTCTCCTTCAACACTGGTCGCCGTGCGTGGCAGAGGAGCTTAAATGACGGCCTGTCAATTGCCATGAGGGAGCTCCCAGATCGTGATGAACTAAGAGGAAGGATTCATATCCTTTGCTATCACGAGGACAGCTAACAAACCAAACTGGTATGGGGGCAATCCTCCTGATTGGGAAGCATGTGAAGATAGTCGCACCAGCCACACCCTAAGCCAAGGTGTTGAGGTACCCGTTCCGATGGCTGAATGGTCACCGGTTGTATATTGAATAGCTGGTCGCTAACGGTCTCCTCCGATGCCCGGGCAAGGTCGGAGGTATAAGTACCTTCTCTACGTATGCAGCGACGAAACCTTTCCGTGTATACTCGTGGAACCAAAAACAATGAATGACAAAACTAAAAAACACAAACCAACACAAATGTGATGACGGATACTGCTACGAACCATGGACTAACAATTTCGGCTCTCCTTTATCGGAATCCGGCCCCGTTGCTACAGAGTCTGATCAAAAACACCCTACTAGCCTTCAGTCAGGCGACATTTGAAAGTGTTCCCGGTAGTACCAACCACAGTACACCTGAAACATATGCAGAACAAAAATCTGCACCCAGGGATGTCAAACAATGTACCCCCAACACCCAAGAACGTCCTTCTACCTCTAGCGCCGCCGGTAGCGCTAACCATAGTACAACGGCGGCTGGGGGGTGAAGTGAAAAAAGAAACATAAGAAGTCCCTGAATCAAACCAGGAAAAGTCGCTACCAGAGGGCGGTCCACATGCTAGACAAAATATCCATCAATTCGGCTCCAAGCGGCTCCTATGAGTTGAAGGGGGCTGAATACTACAAGAAGGTGTTTGAGGAATATAAGAGCACCATGAAAGAGAAGCAATCGGCAAACCCCAATCCACCTGGCATAACGCAAAAGGGCGAATCTCAAAAGAGAAATCGTTCCACCAACGACAACATTACCGGCAGAGTGAGCTAGAAGCCTAAATAGGCTACTCCATCTGACCGCAATCCACTGCAACGCCATTTTAGTGACGCTACTAAAGATAGTCTGTTGATAGCCATAGTCGACGAAAACTCAAAAACGCCGGCATCTATGTAGAAGCACTGGATGGAGAGCGACATCACCAAGCTATCGAATCTTGTTTTAGATCACTCCCTCGATAACCCGGCGGGTTCCCATCCGGAGTTTGATTCCTCTGGTTCCTTTCGAGGATACAAGGTTATCAGATGCGCGCAGTAGGACGTCCCACAGAGTCCTCGTGGAATCTTAGACAACTACTGCTCGTACTTTTAAAGCGAAATTCTTATCAGAAAGTATTTCGAAGTATTTGGCGGCCTGTGAAAATCTGGTCAATGGAGGATATTTCAAGCTGGAAGATATATCGATAAGGTCCAATCAGTTTGTTCATAGAAGGCGTATCCCGATGATATCGGCATAAACAGCAACATCTAACTTTTTGTGAACAGAGCGAAATTCTTCATCCAGATAATTGACTATTCTGCGGATCCTATATGTAAATAAATACGATGTGTGTAAAGCTGCCATAGCGGAAGTTGTACGAATTTTTAGAAATTAAAAAAATTCTACATTTCCACATAATTTTATAAAACAACCATTGAGCAATAAAAATCAGCCTATAGAGATTTAAAAAATTAAGTTCTTACCACCTTTGCATATTTGCACACTCACAAGACGTCGTAAGCATCGTAATATCATAAAGTCGTAAAATTGTTCAAGGTAAGATAAAATAAAAAATAAAATAAAATGCTTTTATAGAATTTGTAACTACGCCGAAATATTTTTAAACTAATAGAACATATCGAGCCCTAACTGCCAAAATAACGTAAGCGACATTTACTTCAAACAAATTTTCTTTGTATGCAAAAATGCATCTAGACGATCTACGAATATTTCTACATCAAGAAGAAAATTTTGAAAAAAAATTTCGCTTACGTTATTTTGGCGGTTAGAGCTCGATAAATAATTGCTCTTATTATACCCTACGAATACCCTAAGACTATGTTAACCGTTATTTTAAGTTGAAAAATTTTACGACTTTATGACATTACGACACTTAAGACAATTTGTGAATACCCTCATTGTATGTGCCTTCGGATGTAATGTGGTGTATCATGATTATTTGATTTTATTTCACGAAATACGTTGCGTTTTCCATTTGCCGTTATAAGCCCACGATGCGTCGAATTAAATTATAAATCTGCTGCAGACAACTCAGCTGCACTATCGTTTATCGTTATCATTAAAGCAACAACAGCTGTATTTGTTTTAATACCTCTGCATTCTGCATTCAAATGCGCATATAACTACAGTCTGTTTCAGAACAACAGCGCCAGTGTAGTATTTAACTATATGTCTGCTATAGCAGAATAAAAACAAATTTAAAACTCAACTCGAATTCAAAAATGTAAAATCGATTTGAAAAATGTTTGCGGTTACATGCCATTGAAGAAAAAAAAGGCAGTAAAAGCCCGAAGATTTTTTCCAAAACTATATAAGCTATTAGAAAATTAAAATCAAAGAAAGAATTTATATTAAAATTATGTACAAAAAAAAACAAATTTTTTTTGTTTTACTAAGATTTTTTATTTCCCTGTCCTGCAGTGCCATAGAATAAAAAAATTGCACTCAATTGTTTTCATAAACTTTTTTGGGACAAGATACATATCGTCACCTGAACCACAAAATCGTCGCTGAAATGCAAGAAATTGTAACTAATAAAAAATTCGAAAATTCACTTTTGGATTTATGTGATGGATTTTATCGAATTACAACTCCCCACATCGTGTTTAAAAAAAAAACAAGTAAGAAAATCTAAGTTCGGGCGAAGCCGAACATTAAATACCCGGCGCAAGTATTAAATATATGTTTTTTCACCTTTCCGAAAGCTACCGCTACATGGTAAGCCGGGGTGTATAGATTTTGAGTAAATTAGGGTCCTTAAATTACGAAATATTGAAGTTTCAAGCATTTCTGAAATTTACCGTTATATAAAAAGCGGCCGTCATTTTGGTCCGATTTCAATAATTTTCAACGTTTTGCTTTTATTTGCCAAGCACAATAAAAATACCGAGTTTGGTACAAATTGGTAGAACGGTTACCGATATACATATATGTGATCATAAGTGGGCGGTGCCACGCCCATTTTCCAAAATTTTACCATAATCGTATTTCTTGGTAAAGAATTGTTGCAAGCATCAATTTTGAATAATTTGCTTTAATATTTACTGATTTATCGAAGATTTTTTATTTCTCTAAATTACCGTTATATGGGATGTTGGCGTGATTATTGTCCGATTTTTTAAATTTTCGGGCATTTAGTATGCTGTACCAAGGCCAATAACTGTGCCAAGTTTGGAAGAAATTTGTGCTGCGGTTACCAAGATATACACATGTAACCATAAGTGGGCGTGG
>NW_023462319.1:0-19705 GCF_013731165.1 Rhagoletis pomonella
ACATAACATGCATTTAGGCGCCTGGTGTTAGCAGTCGCGTCTAAACAATGATGCTTTTAAAAAATTCCAAAACAATTATCACAAGAGCAGCAGCTTTGCACGATTTCGTTAGGCATTCGACTGACTACACTGAGAAAAATATTTAGGTACACAAAGAAATTTTCGTTTTCGAATTTGTATGGAATTTGAACCTACAGTATTTATTTAAGTTTTGAGCACGAAAATTTTCAATTCAATTTCTAAATCAAATCGTTTTTAAAAACGATCGTGTGATTATTGAAAATGCGCATGTTCAAATTAAATTCCAAAATATTCGTTTTAAAAATATGCGTTTTCAAATATGATATTAAAATTTTATTTTTATTAAATCACTACAAATCTTTTGGGATATACATATGTACATTGTCAAAAATTGATTGATATACATATACTTATAAATAAGTTATAAAATTAATGAGGAAAATACAGATGTTTAACATATCGACTGCTGAGTGGAAGATTGACCTATCTCGGCAGCCAGTTCGAAAACGCCTTATCTCAAAAAAATTTTCAAGAACGCCCTATTTCAGAATTTTATGAAAAAATGCCCTATCTGACTTCAAAATGCATTGAAAATGTGCTGATATATATAGGGCGTTTTTGAATCGGCAGCTGAGATAGGACGTTTTTGAAACGAATTCTGAAAATTTTTGAAAAGTTTTTTGAGATAGGGCGTATTCAAAAGAGGAGTCCACAGTACTACCAATCTCCCTTTTATTTAGGTGGTTAGAATGGCGTAATATATTTATTTCATCGCCTTTTTTGAAGACTGAAGTAGTTTTTTTCGCTGCACACAATTTTTTCGACAAATGATGCAAAGATGTGAAATGTTTTTCATTATAATTAGATGGTTTTTGAAATTCTAATCCAAAACATTTTAGTTTTCAAACTTAATTGGCTGTAAATAAATTTAAGTTTTTATTTTAAAAGTGTCTCGTTTTATTTTACTTGTTGCAAATTGTGTCGCACTACAATTCATTGGGACAATATTCTAAATGTTTCATTTTAGTTTTGAAAATGCGCATTTTGGCGTTATTTTTTTCCATTTCGTTTATTCTACTGAGACCAAAATAAAATATATTATAACGTTCGTTTTTATTTTGCGAATATTTCGTTTTAAAGTCGTAAATACAAATACTGCATTTTTTTATTTTGTATGAAGTAAAATTATATACCAAAATTTTGTTTTACAATTTCTTTTAAAAACTTGCGTTTTACCTGTATCATTTTCTCAGTGTACCATATTCTCTTTATTTCAAGCTAAAACACATACATATGATTTTGCGCCAAACGCCCTTTTGTTTACTTTAAACAGATTTATTTTTGGAGATTTTTTCGTTTGAACAGGATTTCGTTCTTCTGCATTTTACAGAAACTTTTTGGTAATTAAGAAAAAAAAAAATATATATATATACTATATACATATTCCTCACCAGAATATGTTTCCGTACAGTGTTTTTTTTAAATATTTGCAATGTTTTTCGTAATAAATTTTTTCGTTAATTTTTAATGGTAATATAGTTTATTCAGCATCAAATGGCATATAAATTAATGATTCAAAGTTTTTACCACATTTGGGAAAATTCGACAAATTTTCACCAACATATTAAACTTTTAAACAAAATTATTTCGAATTTTTGGGCAGTACGCAATTTTGTAGCTCACTCAATTTCAGTATAAGTGCAAATTTTAAGTGGCCATGATCGACCGTTGAATTTTGAGAATTTGTATCTTATCTAATTCAAATTTGTACTTTATTATACTGAAATGATTATACATTATTGATTGAAAATTTTGTATACGGCTGAACTCATTCTCTCTTCAAGTTACGTACCGATGGCTTATATTCAATACCCTCTACCTGCACTTTTCACAAAAATTAGATTCTGTGATATTAATGTTGACCTTGAATAACGCCTAACAAAATAATTTACTATTAAATTGCATAGTCAGAATTAACATCAGTGATGACAGGTACGTCCCAGATGGGTTCTAACATCACAAAGTAGTTTTTGTGAAAATTGCAGATAGAGGGTATTTAATATAAGCCCTCGATATGTTTAAGTTTCTTAAAAAATACGTTTTCTATTCAAAAATTTTTAATCGCTAACATGGAAAAATCAAAAACGACACTGTTTGAAAAAGTCATGTTACTTTTCTCTTAGTGTACAGAAGTGCGAATATCTACGGTAGGTAGCAAATACAGCAGAAGCGTTGAAACGTCCAGGCTGCCCGGAGGTATTAGTTAAGCTCTTCTTTTTTGTTATGCTTTTCGGTTAAGGCCATTAACAATGCACAAAAACAAATAAGCCAAAGGGAAATTACACAGTTCCTTTAAATTTCACGAAATTTATATACACACCTACATACATACATACTTATATAGTATGTACATACATTTTATTTTTTCAGTATACTATACATCGTAAATGTAATACTTCTATATTATTAGTACAATATGATCGCAATGTGTTTTTCGATTCGAAATCAAAGAAAGACAACCTATGTATGTATATGTATGTATTTGTAAACTACTACATCGACCGAAGTGTCATCCCAGCCAGCAAAAAATCCGAAAACCGATCCGGAAAAGGACAAAAAGGTGGATGAAGTGCGGATTTTTGTCCGTTTACTGATTCCACTTCCGGATACTTTGACGATCCGTTTTCCCACTAAAGTGTGTGGAAGAAACGTTTGTACAGACAACAGTATGTGAATCCGGGATACGTTTTCGGCTGTTTTTTTTTAATGAAATTTGTCTGATTGGATTTTTCGTTCAATACGCTTTCCTTCTGCACTTCACAGATACTTTTTCATGGTTCAAAAGACGGACGGAATTCGGCACCTTCTAGAAGCTAACAAATAGCGGCATACTCCTCTGCACGCTCAGCCACTGCCAACTACGCATGCATGCTTTCAAATGTTTAGCTTGAGCAAATAAAATACAATTATTGCCTTCAAATGACATCATCTTTTTCGAACGTTTCGAACGTTTTCCGAATACGAAAATTGATGCTAACTGTAGGAGTTTTTCTCTTCATTTTCGGATACGAAAAATTCAATTAAACTGCACGGTCGGCACGTGTAAGTTTGAGTTTTGACCCTTTTGAAGACGGTGTGCGACATGTAGGTTTACTATAGCGAACAGAAAATTCTCAAAACCATTTTCAAACAAGCTGCAACTGTGTATATTAATGACTCATTTTGGCTGATCAGTCTTTGTAAAACCCTAAAATATAAACATAAAACAAATACAACTATGCCACGTAATTTGAAGCATTCAACGGAAGTGGCAACACAGTATTCCGCGTATTTTGTATTATTATTATTTTTGTTTCGTAATATATTTATTTGCTCACATTTTTAGTATCTACATATCTTCAATACCTATGAAGTACTTATTCTTATCAAAGTCAAAGTCTTTCAATAGTAAGTATTTCAAGTATGTATGTACATAAATACATACATATGTTAAAAGCCGCTCCTACAAAAAGCCTTGTAGCAAGTAAATATCCAATAGTCGGGGGTAAATATGTACATACTGACTATGTTTCCAGTACATTTTAAACGAAATCGAAATTGAAACAAGTTGGTATGCCAGTCGCACAAAAAGCCTAGCGATAGGTGTCAATGTTGTTTAGTCGTGGATTAGTGACCGTCGAGAAAGGTAAAGCGAAATTTTTAAGTAAATGACAAGTGTCCTTTTTCGATCTTCCAATTGTGTTAATAACATATCCGAAAAGGACATCCAATGTCAAATGGACAGTCTTAAAAAAAAAATTGTGTGTGTGCAAAGGATCGAGAAACGTGCACGGACATAAATTATAATAAAATATATTCGTTCAAAAGTAATCACACCCCCGATTTATGTGCTTAAACGAACTTCAGTTAGTGGGTAAAATTTAACGGTTAACCAACACTTATGGCCAGTTTCTCAAAGTCTGTTTATCACTAACTGCAGGTTAAACATCGTTATCGACGTGATCGACTCCATAAGATATGACAGGGTTATCGATAACCATGTTTATTAACCTGTAGTTAGTGTTAACCACAACATTAAGAAACTTGCCCTTAATGCGACAAGCGATTGTGACCATAAAATGTTTAAAAGTATGTGATTTAAATACGTTATTGTTATGCAAAGCCTCAAATAAAAAAAACGCAGACACAAATGCTTACTCGTATTATAATTGATTGCAGTCGTACAACAAGTTTAATTTTAGCATACACCAATATTACAAAATCGAGCTTCAGATAAACGGATGAAAAACAAATCGCCACTGAAGTTTCTGAGAGCAACAAACCAAGTGCAAATAAAAGGTGTTAATTACCTCCAGGTATGAGTCAAATATGTATTATATTTGATATTTTAAGATTAGCGCATATTAATATTTATTTAGATAGTGTTATTGCGCTTTGTACCACGATTTTGATTTTTAGGAAAAATTTAAAAGCAAAGTCTAATGTTAATCGAAATTTTTGAAGTACATATACAGTATAAAGTATAAAAAAGGCAAGTGAAAATGTCATGCAGAAAAAATTTTGGAATTTAGAGTTAGCTTTTTATGCCGCTCATTCTATTTCGGTTGGTGCCATACAAGTTGTGTGTGCATGAAAAATTTTTGATAGTAAATTGCCGACGTGAGTGAATATTAGGCTGGCCTATAGAGGTGGTGGTGGTCATTGCCATACCTACGTATCCTTTCCTTTGTCAATTTATCACATTGCAAATTTCCTTCAAAATCCGGTGTACTGGCACCCAAATGAGTAGAAATTTATGTAAAATTTGCATTAAAATTTATGATTGTGTCTAAAGTAAAGCATTTTATTATCGGTTTTAAATTGGTTTACAACCAAGAAACATACATACGTCAAAAACCGATAATAGAAATGGTTAGCTTTAAACATAGCTTTATTTTTAATCCATCCTTTAAATATAAAGTGAGCTTCAAAGTTGAGAGTTACTTCAAAAAAACGGCCCTTTGAATGGTTTTATACAAGAGGGCTTGTTCGAAGTCATAAGCCGTATTTCCTCTTGACATTAAATGACAAAAATTTTTATGCCAAAGTTAGGCATCAAAAAATGGCGGTATTGTGTTATTATTTCAATAAAAATAGTCAATAAGTTCGTTTCCATATGTAAATGGCACAAAGTTTTTTTCCGGTGGAAATTCAGCATTTCTTGTTGCCTTTTTCCAAAAGAAGAGTTTTTTTTTTAGAATTGAACACATACATACATTAGTGCGGGTCGAAGTTTGTATGTTCCTTTAATACTTTTGTAATAGTGAAAATATGTTGTTCTATAACATCGGCCCTTAAGTAGAACAAGGCATACGGATCGAATAAAACGAATTGTACCAAAGAACGTAGATAATAGATAGATAATTAATTATCTAGTTCTTTGTTGGTCGAAGTCAGAGTTTGGAAAAACAGTTTGGTTATTGTACATAGGGAATTTATCCGGAAACCCAAATCACTTTGTTGAACAACTATTGCGGCAGCCCTATAGTTTATGGAGCAACCTTTTTTCTGCAAATATGTATGTGAGTACTTCCTAAAAAGAGTCAAAAAAAAGCAAAAAAAAAAAATAATAAAAATCCACCTGGACTATATTTGAAGAGGCCAATCGATAGCTCCGCTATGTTGCGTTTTTCATATACATACTCAAATCGATCCATTACATTTGCTATCTACTTTTTCTAACATTATATTATTTGTAGAAAATATACTTTTTCCAAAAAGCTTCCTAAATAAGGCAAAATTAATAAAGGGATAAAAAATGCGTAATGGTTTAGAACATACTATGCTTTTAAGTCTTATACCAAAAATTATGTAGAAGACTGTGACTAATGATCTTAAACAAAGTTAAAAGATTTGCTTATTTTGAAGCGTTCGGACGCAAAATATGTACCTAATGTAAGAGAAATGGTTTACTTTCATTACTAAAATTTTAATATGAAACCTACTTTTGGTTGCACTATCTACTTGCATACAAATTTACTCGGGAAACTGAAGGATTACCGAATGTAAGGATATCCGAATGTAGGGATATTAAAATGTTGAAAGTCCGAAAGTTATGATGACACAGATCTTCAAAAAAATCATATACAGCAAAATATCTAGGGCGGCGTTCATATTTCTAGGATATATTACGTCGCTGACTCCTAATAAGTACATATAACCTTTCCCTTTTTACCTCGCTTTTATTAGCTTGGGATGTAACTATGTAATAATGGTGCGCCTAAAAGATGGAGCGATTGCCATTATCAATGACAGTACAAATGGAAATTGCTTTAAATTTCCATTATAAACTTACCTTTCCAACGATTGATTGCACGCGTGTTATTCTATTCGTAATAGTAGTTTTAAAACCAATTGAGTTTAAGACTAAAAAAAAAAGATGAAAATAAAATTATAGTTCAAAGATCTAAAAACTTATAGAGATACAGATTTCGTTTGAGAGGAATACGAAGTTCCCTAACTGGATTCAATTTCACTTTTAAAAATTACCTAAAATAAGATTAAAGTAATTTACAATAAAATTAATTTTACCGGAAAACAAAGCATGGGGTGCTTCTTACTAAAAAATGAAAATGAAAAGTTCAAAACAATTGCTATCAAACACCCCACGTTTATATATACATATATATGTAGATCCTGAAGAAATAATTTGAAAGACTACGCTTATAAATCACTAACATTTTGCTTGTTATGGCCCTAGGGGCGGATACAATTTTTTAACTTGTAAAGGGGTCGTGTATTCAAATACAATATTGAAAAAGACTGGCAATGTTTAGGGTGCTGATTTCGACAATGCCCTCTCTCTCAAAGATACATATGACGAAAATTAATTAATTTCAATTTTGGTATCAAATATTCATTGTCAAAGATACATATGACGAAATTTAATTAATTTCAAGGAAAAATTTTCTTCAATTGTACAGATGATTTAAAAATTTAAGAAAGATAATGGGAAATAATTACCCAGTGTGTCATATGTTTGATTGAAGCTCGCGAAACACTTCATGACTATCCAATCTCAAATTCCTTCAAAAATGTTCCCGGATCTATTAAGGACTAGTGTATTTGGGTACTATCACTTTTACATGTCCATGGAAATTACTAAATTTTATCTCTGTGTCTTCTCTTTTTGATACTATGGTGACTAATCAAGTAAGTATGCACAATTTTGTATGATAGATTAAATCAAAAGAATTACAGATTGGACTTAAAACGGATGTGTTTTCACCTACGCTTATTTAGTTAATGTAGATATTCGCATTCGCTATCAAACGATTCTTAATACCGAACAAATCGCTTTGACTTCATTCACCACCATTTTGAGAATTGCCTAAATCGGGGAGTAACCACACCTAAATAGGGTCTTTTAAATATACATAATATAGACCAAAAGAATTTTAAATATTCCCCAAACCATTGAAGGGGTTAGAATCAAAAGGATCTAAGTAGATCTGAAATTGATTTTGAGATAATGAAAGTTAAAGTTGAGTACTTATTGTATATTCTGGGTAAATGCATTTGAAATGATTCTTGCCTAAATGAATGCAGGTTAATTAACTAATTCAAAGAATGTTTACACTTTGGCACCAAATAAACACTATATTTAACTATAAAAATATGGATATAACTTATATTAAAAAATAAATAAAAAATGTCACTTAGACACTTGTGATTCTAACCCCTTCATTTATCGCCTTGGTTACCGAATTAATGAAATACTGAAAATTTGCATGAAGTCTTATTGAAAAATTGTATATTCAAGTGAGGTACTCAGTTGTACAACTCTTTATCTGATTTATCGTTTGCTTCAATTGCGTACGAATTCTCTAGATATTAGAAACCAAAGTTATATTTAATAAATTCTCACCACTTTGAATAAATTGCGTGCGTTTTATTTTAATTTTTTGTGGCCAGTTATTATTATCTTAATCCTGATGAAACATAATATCACTATATATTACAATACAATCAAATGGCCTTTAATTACACCACACAAACCCTGTGGGAAAATCTCTAGTTCTGAACTGGTGCGCCTGTAGTACGTTTAGACCCAGCGCTGGTTCGTGATAAAACTCTTTTGCATACAAACAACTGGCGAATTTAACATGGCGACGTCCTAGGAAGTGTCAATTGCCCCCCCGCTGCATCCCTTTTTCGATAGTTCCGAACTAGTTCTAAATTCTATAGTTCCGAACCAGTTTTAAGATCGCCAGACGAAAGAAAAAAGTATCCTGATTTTTCAATCTTTTCGGTTCTTCCGTGTGCGATTTTACATTATTTTCAAAGAAACGTTTTTTCAATTTGAAATTAAATTTGTTTGAATGATTGTAAGAAATATACGTTTACATACCTTTGGCTGTAGCCGATTTTGCAGAGGTGCTCGCTGTTATTGGTTAGATTCCAGACGGCCCCAAGATGTTAATATGTTAACACAAAGTTTTGTTTTGTATTGCCAAACTATGAAATAGCGTCTGCGAAGTGCAGAATGAAAGTACATTTGAACGAAAAATCCGCCAAACACATATCTATGTAAAGTAAACAAGCCCCCCCGCTGCATCCCTTTTTCGATAGTTTCAACCAAGTTCTAAATTCGACAGATAAGATCTAGTTCGTTCTGCGTCCCTTTTTCTATAATTCCGAACCAGTTCTAAATTCACCACTTTAGATATAGATTTCTAATGAAAAAAGAGAGATAAAATAGTTTTTTTTAAGAGTCCCACATTTCGCTGATTTTGAACTGTAGCCGATCTACTTACTATCGGACTACCCAGCCTAATACTCGTATATATAAATATTGACATACAAAATATCAAGTCTACACTTTGCAGTCGTTAAATATAACAAAGTATATCTACATACATACAGATCTGCGCCCAACTGGAGTCCCACGTGCACCTTAACCACTTTCTCGCCATCAAAACGAACCGCTTTACGCTATCCAAAAATGTAAAGGAATATCCAAAACCAAATACCAGCTTGCGCAAATGATCAACAATCATAAATACCGATTGCAGCGACGCAGATGATTTGTTTTACAAATTTTTATTCGGCTTTTTTTGGTTTTGGTTTGGTTTGGTTTTCACCTCAAATCCAATCAATCAACGCAGCAACAAGTCACTGTCAATACAAAAATACACATACGGACAAACACACATAAGAATATTATTTACTTAAGTCAATTGACGCTGGCATTTGTGCGAGTAGTTGTGCAGTTAGTTGCCTTGTTGTAGTGTTGGGGTATTTTGCTGCTGCTGTTGCACTGATGCAGTTTTTGCCACTAATACATTTTTGTAGCTGCCAGTGTGACTGCGAACCAGCTAGTCAGACATTTAAGTTATGCGCGAAAAAGTAAAAAATGCAAGCAAAGCAAAAAACAAGCAAAGACGAACGACGAATAATCAAAGGCGCACAAAGCAAAATAATAATAATAATACATATCACAAATATTTAGCACCGAATGGCTGCACAGAGCGCACTGTGCTGCTGCTGCTATACAATGGCAGCTGTTGAGTAAGATTGTTGTTTTGCTCACTTGCTCCGGCTGCTTAGGCTTTTGCGCTCACCATTGCCAGCCGCCAGCCGCCAGACACGCTCCACGCGCAATTCGCACACACTTGCTGGACTTTGCGGTTCGGTGCAGCGCTGCAGCGGCAACACCGACAGCAGCGATTAGCCATTTAGGCGCTCAGATAACCACCAGCAAACCAGCAAACCAACCAACCAACGGCGCAACCGCTCAGCACGATAAACCAGATAGCTGGCTGCACGAAATGAGCAACTGCGCGAGCAACCGGCCAGTCATGCCCAAAGCCAGCTCTACATACGAGCTTCCAGCTGCCGCGGCCAGCAGTTAGACGCGCGCACTCACAGCTGCTGTGCGCTGAACTCTTGCTTTCAGTTTCAGTTTCATTCCAGACTTAGCCGCGCGCACATTTTTCAAATTCTCCGTTTCGCTACACAAACACCTCGCGCAAATATGAGTACGAAAACAACTTAATAAAAACCAACAGCACAGAAAATATACAGAAACAAAAAAATATATAGCAAAAGCCCATTGTGGTAGGTTTTCACAGCCAGTTCAGTCAGTCAGTCAGAGTCGTTTGTGGACGTTGTAATAGTTCACTTTTTTTATTGACGATTTTCGCTTTTTCAAATGCCATGGGTATTTTGTGTTTTGGTGGCTGTAAATATTCATAAAAAATTAAGCTTAAAAAATTAAACAAACAAAAAAATAATTAATTTCAATAAAAGCAAGTTTGTGTCTTAAGTCTTTTGACAGCGCAGTTCGTGTATGCATGCAGTTTTGTTGTGTGTGAGTGTGTGCTTGCAAGTTCGCTGTCTAAGTCGTTTGTTTTCATACAAAGTGACATTTCACACACACGCTTTCCTAGCAAAAGTTCAAATGTCAACAAATAAAAGACGAAATCCAGAATTTGTTTGACTCGAAACGACAACAAAACAAACAATAACAAAAAAAAAGCAAACAACAGTGACAATAAAAAAAAGAACGCAAAAAACCATAGTAAACAAGTCAAAGTGCCATTAAACGTCAGCCAGTATCGCGCCGATAGGCAAAAAATCATTCTTCCACTCTAACGGCATTGCACACCGGTAAATTACGAAGGCAGAACGGCAATAATAGCAATTATCATATTAAGCAGTGAATAAGTGAATATTGCCACTAATAAATCGGCGATTTACATATACATAGTATACATACAGATGTAAATAAAAAAATTTATAACAGAATAATAAACGTGTTGTAAGTTTAATTGAAGTGCAAAAAAAGTTTACATCGAAATTTTACATTGATCATTTTAATTCGTAAGCCAACTGCAAAAAAGGTAATAATCGGAGAACAATAAATGTAATTAAGTGTACAGCTTTTTATTATTAAGAATAACACTAAGCAACAGTGAAACCCAACATTTCCAATGGACATTTAATTTACAAAAATTTGTTCAAAAATTTTTTAACACCCTAAAGTGCTCAATTTATCAAAAAAATAAATGTCTCTATATGTAGAGCAACTTAACCTATAATAGTATTTGAAAAAAAAAAATAAAAAAATTTAAAAAAAATATGAGTTTGGCAAGAATATGGCAAAATGTGGGAAAATTTTAAAGGAAATCTCAAATTTTTAAACATCATTTGGTCATGTCCTGAAAAGTATACAAGAAAATCCATGAAAAACTGCATACATGTAGGCAAAATCAACTGTTTCTTTATAGAATAAGGCCAAAATGTAACAATCCATCTCCAATAATTTTTTAACAGTATTGAATGCTTTTTTTTTTTTTTGTAGAATTATGGACGTTTACTTTTATAAGAGGCCCTTTGACCATCCACCAGCCAATTAATTAATTGAGTTTTAAACTACGAGGAAAATGTTGTTTAAAATAAATTACTGAAATCAAAATATCTATCTGCAAAATTGTGTGAAAAAGCTGTTAAAGCAAAAAAAGAAAAATTTATTTCAAAAAAATTCCCTACATTTTCGATTCTCTGGAAAAGTTTATTAATTGCAAAAAAAAAATATAAAAGTGTTCTTAAACAATAGCTAAGATTAATCCGCAAAAATAATTAAAAATGATTTATGTGAATAAGTTGGGAATTTCAGGGCGTTAGAAAATTTTTAAATATATTTTCGTGATTTGTTCCGTCAGAGCTACACAAAAAGTTCAGTTTCACTGTTACACAGTGTAATTGTGCTAATTGTGTAGTAAATACGTATGTATGTATGTATGCATGTACATAGCATCCGGGGCAAGATGGATAATTGGAGCAAGTTGTGCACTATGTTTCGAATAATTAAATAATAACGGCATTCAACATTGAAACGAGTAGGGAGCGAATTTAAAGAAAATCCGATGGGCATGAACGTGATAAATTTTCAAGCTTTTAATAGCTTAGTGGAATGAGCATTAGCCTTTGAAGAATTATGAAGCTAAACAATCGGAGTATCTATTTACATGAATTAATCCATTGTCTATTGATCACAAAATTATAGATGCATATATGTATATTTTAGATGACGTCTTTCCAAATTTAAAATAATAGTTTCCTTTCTCTCCTGTGCTGATAGATAAAATACATACCCATTTGGCGCTTACACTTTTGCTAGTGCTTGGCCGATCTTCTCCTCCGATTGCCGTCTCCGAACGGTAAATAGTTTTAAAGAGAAGCTATTTTTATGACAGATGTACACTTAGAGGTTTGCCATTGCCTGCCGAGGGGCGATCACTATTAGAAAAAAACACAATTTGTTTATGTTGCTGGAACCAGGGATCCGAGTGGTAGTGCGACCACGACTGTGTTGGTAGATACTGATTTCGATTTGCGAGTATTTAACGTACTACAAGTATATGGGTGCCGCCTGTGTCGGAAGGCCCCTTATAAGACCTAACTTTTGATAAAAAGTTTATTCTGCGGTTACAGTGCTGAGCCAGTATGCCATAGGCTCACACCTTATCTTACGGCGTTTTTTTTTCTACCGAAAAATGTTTCCTTCTCATTGTAATGAGAATGCAGAATGTTGTGTAGAAAAGAAAACGCATTTAGTCAAATAACGGTGTTAGAGTAGGTTCTTCTTTGCACGCCTGGTACCAGATTTTCTTCTTCGGCTTTCCAGCAACAGCTCCAGATTGGAAATGAACTTATTTCACCATAGATAAACAATGCCTAGCAAAGATGTGTCAGTTTTTTCTAGTACCTTACCTTACCTTATTTTCATTAGGACCGCTCTGCATTTTTATTCACCAAGCTATATTTACTATTTACTATTTACGATCAAATTCGCGAAGTCATTGTCGTTTATAAAAGATAACAAAAACCTCATAGAGGCACATCGTTTTTTTTTTGTTTTTTGCGGAAAGAGGACTATTTCTAATGTTCATATTGAGTATTTACATACATACATATAATTTTAAAAAACTTTTTAAAGGTTTACTCTACTATTTGCTCTATACAAAAATGAAGTATTTACATACATATATGTACATATGTGTTTAACTAAATTGCATACCGGTGGCTCTCCAATTTCAATTACCAAAACACTTTAAATAGCGATGTTATTAAATTAGGGAAATTATGTATGCATGTGCATATGTACATATAAGTACATATGTATATGTATGTAGTTAAATATGTAAATATATGCGTAAGTTGTACAATCCCACGTGCTCATAAATTTGCTATTTACCAACTACACTTTGGCAGCCAACAAACACTTCGATAGTTGGTGAAGTGAATCAAGCAATTCACACATAAATTTTAATGGGGGAAAAAATAGTGTGGTTTGCGTAAACTCATGAACAGATAATAAATAAATAGAAAGGCGGCAAGCGACACACAGCCACAAGTACCACGACAACAACACTTCACAACGACGACGTATTCCGGTATGAAGGGTAGCGGCTATAACAAATTCGCACAACTGACAAACAACTTTGTCAAACTGCAACAACAAATTATAGGCCTAAAATAAAGTTGATTAAAAGGAAAAAGGAAGCGTCGAGTTTTCAAAACCGCTCATTGTCTAAATGTCAAGCAAAACCGCTTTGTTTTTGTTTCGAGTTTTCTAAATGCAATTTTTCGTACATTTTTATAAAGAAATACCTAAAAGGTTTATATAAACGTATATACGTATACGAATGTGTAGCGGACAATGTTGCCTAGGGCAAAAGAAAAAAAAACGATTTACGTTCAAAAACAAATGACAAATGGCGAATAAATAAACAAAACTGAAACATGGAGTCAAAAAATGTTAACACCAAAAGAGGTAGACTTTTTTTACAAGCACCCGAAACATGTTGCTGCAGGATTATGGCATACTTATGTATGTATGTAGATTAGACTGCATCACCAAAAAAAGTTGAAAAAAGTCCCCTCAGATGACAAAATAAATTAGGCTTAAAAAATCTGCATAAAAATATTTAAAAATCTTTTCAACTGAATCGTAAGAATGAGATTTTTGATGCTGTTTTTTTTACTTTTTTCAAAGATTGATTTACGAAAAACTTGAATAACTGGGCCAAAACTATTCTGATTTAGACTTATGGGATCTCAGTAGAAAGGTATTTTCACACTGTTTTTATTTCTGTCCAAAAAAAATCATTCGTGTCCCAATTTTATTTTTATTTTTTCAAATACCAACACATCTTAATTCAACTTTGAATGACGTTCGTTCATCCTACCTTTCTCTTTCATCCCCTGAATGAGTTTATTAGCAAAGAAATAAAAAGGATGAAAAAATACCTTTCCACCAACACCTCTTAAGTCTAAATCAGAAGAATTTAGACTCAGTTATTCAAGTTTTTCTTATACCAATCTCATTACGATTCCGTTAGAATTTTTTTTTTAATATTTTTATACAAATTTTTTAAGCTTAAACCGTTTTGTCATTCGAGGGGATTTAAAAAAAAAAATTTTAAGAAACTATTTTTATTCATAAAAACCTCAATTTTTGGAGGTATTTTGAAATTGGTCCAGCTCACTTAAATCTTAATATTTTTTCGAAATATTTTGGTGGACGTCTTAAAATATAATAGATTTTATAATTCCAATGGAAAAATAGTACCGTTTTTTTTTTTTGTATGGGGAGTGATGCAGTCTAATGTAGATAGGTACGTTTCACGGCTCCTTAAACAGCCACATATAGCCATGTATATATGTACTACATATGTATGTATGTATATCAGTCACCTGATAGGCGTTTAAGCTTTATTTGGCAATGTAATTTGCGGCAACCATCTGCTTAAGTATCAGCGATTATTTTAAAATTTGACGTTTGATGTAATGCAAAAATGTTAATAACGTTATTGCAAGGTACATATTAAGATTTATTTAAAAAGCAAATAAAGAAACCGGACCGAAACCGAAAAATGCCGTTAAACAAGGTTGTATTTTAAAAAATTTTAACTTTTTGCATAGTATTTTAAAACGCAATTTGAGTACCAAAGTTGATAGAAATAGATCAAGCAACCGCAGTTATGGCATATTTGTGTATTTTTATATTTCTCAGAAATGCCGTTATGTGCAAGGTTTTTACATCTTGCGTAGGAGGGCCAATAATATCGGTAATTTAACGTTCAAGTAATAGAGAACGTATTGTCCTCTTATAATCTTCATCCTAGTTAGTTAACTACTTTTTTTTTTTGCAAAAAGTTTGATATTTGTAACATTTTGGAAAAAGAGCGCCCGTATTTCATATAATAAACTATGTCCAAATAAGTGATGGCAAAATTAACAAATCAATTTACGAAAAATAATGAAACTATATTTTATTAAAACTAAATGCGTTTTTGATGCACCACAAAATACTGTTTTTAAGTGATGTACTAATTAAAATGGCAAGATTATTTAAGTTTAAATGAAATGATTATTATTTATTTATGTTTAATTAATTTTTCAAAAATCGCTTCACTACATATGTAGTTAAAATACATTTTTTGGTTTCGACTGGAGTATGCATATGTCCATACACTTATGGAAAAAATAGCTGCGAAATTCAAAATGACATTGTATCCAACTTATGTTTATTTTTTTACAATTTTACAATTTAAAATACAAATCGATCCATAACAGAAACCACATAAATAAGTTCACAAAAATTAATAAAACTTAAAAAAAATGTAATCAAAATTTCTAACTTTTTATTCGAGTATGCAGTTTTGAAGCCCATTTAATTTTAGTCTATAAAAGTGCGAGTTTAAGTTTGCTAAACATTACCGCTGATTTTTGAGTTTTTTTTGTTTTGTCGAGGGTGTTGCACATTTTCATCCATATAACGCATAAACAAAATTTATTTTTTTATGGAAGAAAATGCCAAACGACAAAAACATACTTATGTATGTATGTTCCACTAGAACCAAAAAGTAACCGAATTGTCATCTGATTTCGAACAACTTTGAGAGATCTTTTCCAAGCAGATAGTCGTTGGTTCATACTTGCACTTCGAAATGCTACCGTACCCTTTTCTCCAAAGTACTTTTAAGATTTTCATACATTTCACAGAGTTAAGTAAAATAATTACAATTACTTTTTGGAAATATTCCCTACCAAAAACTGTTGGTGGCATGCAAAAAAAAAAACGACTCTTGTAGCCAAGTAGTTAGAGGTGTGCACTACCACTCCGTAGGCCTGAGTTCAATCGCTGGTCCGAGCAACTTCTAAAATTAGAAAATGTTTTTTTCTAACCGCGGTCGCCCCCCGGCATGCAATGGGAAACGTTCAAGTGTATTTCTGCCTTTAAAAAGCTTCATATTAAAACCCTTTGCCGTTCGGAGCCGGCGAAAAATTGTAAGTTGCTCCAGTTGGAACAATATACATGTCAATATTTTGTAGTTCGACGTTATGGAACCTTATACTCTGTACGTATGTATGCAAAGCAATTGACTCTAATGTACTGGTATTTAAGTAACTGAATTCATAAATAAAATACTACTCTCTCTCAGTTACTTCCGCTGGAGTAAGTGTAAAAATCGTTGAGACAAAAATGTATAAACAATTCGTAATTGTATTCAAAAATCAACACAAAATGTCAGCAAAATGACAAATAACATCGTTTAGCGGTCAGCGGAATTTTCCCTATTCATCAAAAACAAATTTAGCTGAAAGTCGTATATATGCAAATCGCTAATAAAGCATGCAAGCGAATGTAATAATTTCAGTAAAGCAAACAAGTGTCGCTCACTATAACAAAAAAATAGTAAAAACCTTGCAAATTACTCAAATACTGTAATAGCGGAGTCCATCACTTCTTTTTGCTGCCGCTGCAATTCTTAGCGCTCGAAAAATCTGCAACTTGTGCATTTTCTTACTTTTGAAATGTTTTGTTAAATTGCTGTAAAATTCGCATATATGTATTTGTTTAAAAATTCATTCTTCGGATTCAAGTGCAAGGTAATTGACGGCGGACAGCATTGGTAATACATACATACAGTCAAACCTCACAATAAGTAACCAGAGCCAAGGTTAACTAGGTGTGGATATCCAGTACAATCTTATACAAATCCTATATACATATACGAGGGATGATTCCAAAGTGTTGGGAATTGTGCTATAATTAAATAAAGCAAAACTTATAGGCAATGTTATTGGTGCCAGACAAGTCTTGACATGTTTATGCAATTATCTAGTACCATTTTTACGTAGAAATCAAAAACCAACAGACTCGAATGCTGTGCGTTGGGTAAACGCTTACACGCGAAGTCCATTTAACAGATTCCTTATGTGACAACTCCCAAGCAATGCCAAGTATGCATAACAGAGCCTTTAGGTGTTCGACTGATATAGACGCGTTTTTATAGCACTGTTTTTGTAATCATGGAAGACGAAAGGATGTTTTGAACGATTTACGGTGGGAATTACTTCCGCAGCCACCTTATTCTCCCGTATCTTGCACCCAGTGATTATCATCTGTTCCCTGATTTGAAAAAATCCCTTAAGGGGTGTTCGAGTTGAAAGTTTAACTGATGTAAATTGTGCCATAAATAGGCGAATTGAGGAGGCACCGAAAAAGTTCTTTGAGGGCGGCTTAAAAAAAAAATTAGTTTATCAGTGGGATAAATGTGTTCAGTTAAATGCAGATTACGTTGAAAAACTAAATTGTAATATTGACAAAAATTAACAAAATAATAAATATAGCTAAATTCGCAGAGCTTTGGAAGCATCCCTCGAACATACATAACATATGTATATACACATTTACATTAGATATATACATATTATACACATTTTATTTTGATATGGTTGTACTTTTCTTATATTGCTATTACAATATTATCGCAATGTGTTTTTGTTTCGAAATCAAAGGAAGACAATTTTTTTGATTGCAGACAAACTACGTACATATCGAGCATCTAGATCAGTGGTGTCCAACAGAACTTGGACAAAGGGCTACTTTCAAACTATCGATAACTTCTTAAAATCTGGTTTATATGGCACAGTTGTGCAGGCTAAAATCATGGCATTTTTGACATGTTCGTCAGTCAGTACGTTTCGGTTTTTTTGTTTTTTATAACCATTAGTTATGAAAAAGCCTGTTCCAGAAGAGTAAACGTCTGGAAATGTTGTAAATTTTTCTTTGTCAACTGCTCTATCCATACATCGATTTCTAGATTGCAAAGTTGTATTGAAATCATTTAGTTAAAAATGCTGCCTTTGGATTTCAGGAAAATCTTTATTTCTATCATCAAAGCTACAAATATTGAGAGCACTTTACCTTGACTCAGCCATCTTAGTTCAGATTGGTAGAATATGTGACCGAATTCACTCTCAAATTCAGCTTTTTATTTGGCCATGAATATCGTTCGGTAGGTCATCAGATAACGACACTTTTTTATTGCTGAGATTACGTAGTTTTTGTTTTGAAAATCCTGATACAGAGATTCTGTCATGTCTAGCATAGAAAGATAAGAAGTGAATGAGTTCGTGAAAATTCAAAAATAAAAGCTTATTTATGTACCAAAAAAAGCTTCCAATTGTTAAACTTTTCAATCAATACAAAATATTATTCTGTTCATCTTCTTGTTTGCGGGCGCCTAAAATTTAGGTCGCACTACTGATCTAGATGCTCCACGAGCATTTCTGCATCAAAATAAAAATTTCAAAAAAAAAATTGCGCTTACGTTTGTTTGGAGGTTAGGGCTCGATATTATAGTTAAGTAGGTATGTATGTATGTATGTGCATATCGCTCATTTACTAGAAAAACAAAAAACGAATTAAGTTTACAAGTAATTTTTAAGCAAGAAACAGAACCGACTTCAATTCTCATATACAAATTTAAGATTATCATTAATTACTTCATTATCCGATAATCGGATTTAAACCAAAATAATTTGGGGCCACCTGTGTATGTGTAAAACCTTTCATTTAAAAAAGAATTACAGAAATCAGTTAAAAAATATTCCGACGAATTGATTACCTTTTTCCTTTTTGTGAAGTCGGTAAAAAAATAAATAATCATTAAACAAACAAAATAAAATCGCACTCCTAATATTTGGTTGACAACTGTATATATTTTTTGTTTTTTGATTTTCGGGTTTGACTTTTCGCGATTTTTCTGTACTTTCCGGACTTCTTCGAGATTCTGTTGATTTGATTTTTCAAGATGTCTTTACGACTTTCCTCGATGTTTTCGAAAAGATTTTTGATTTTTACAAGACCTTCCGAGGTTTTATGGGATCTTTCGATATTCCTTGGTATTTTGTGGACCATTAGCATTTTTGCGGGATTTTTCGTGACACTTTGTGCATTTCGGGGTGTTTTTCGAACTTTTGAGATTCTTCCTTGTTAACTTTTCGGGTTTTTTCGTGGACTTTTGAAAGTTTTTTTTTATATTTTTGGACTATTTGGAATTCTTCGGATTTCTTTTTTCGAGATTTTCGGCAATTTTTTTGAAGTTTTGGAGGCTCTTTGATTAAAAAATAAAAAGCAATTATAATTGGAAAACGCATACACGTCTGTAGTTTATATGAATTTAGTAAACAAATGTACATATGTATTTAATTCATAGATATTTAATATTTGAAAAAGTTAAATACCTAAAAAAAAACTTTCTGTTTACATTTAAAAGCATATAAAAGAAAGCCAAGCAAAATGAATGTAGAAGAAAGTGTTTTGGAATTGATTTGACAAAAATCG
>NW_023462320.1:0-19702 GCF_013731165.1 Rhagoletis pomonella
GGGCATTGCTGTAGCAAGTTGAAGACCGTCCGCTGCTTTTTCCTTTTGCTGGCATTTTTTTCCGCTGTTAGTTTTTTTTGTTTTTTGTTCGTTGCATTCATTCGTAAGCCGTAATAATTTCAATATAGCGGATTTCTTGATGGCGACAATTGGTCAGTGTTTAATGACGCCAATTGCTGTCGCAGCCATTAAAGTACGAGCAGGTATGTATGTATGTATTATACGCGACTATATGGCTATAAGCCAAATTTGTTATAGTGATTTTAGCCGTTAATTTGTACATGCATACATACATACATACATACTAGTGTATGTAGCGAAGAGGGAAACTAAACGCTTGTAATGCTGTCACCAAAAAATATGTGTGCGTAAAACACAAAAAAAAAACAAAAAAAAAAGAAGTTGCAAGACATGTTGAAAAGCACAGTTAACTTTATACCTGTACAAATACACTAAAATACATACGTATGTATATGTGCATGTTCATGATCTTGTTTGTGTTAATTTGTTGTACTAATAAGTAATTTCATTCAATATGCTTGCAATAAAAAACAACAACAACAAATCTGGAGTGCAATTATATTGAAGCGGCAACAGCAGCAGTAGCAACTTTCTCATCATTCAACTAGTTGACAATAGAAATATAAACAATTTCAAATGCCATTAAAGTTTTGCGCATGCGCGCTTATTTAGCTATGTACATATGTACATATATTTCTGTATGCTTATGTACCTACTTATATCGATAAAGTTACATACCTACCTACTATTTCACATTTAGATATTTGCTCACAAAAATTATGCACGCAATTAAATTATCAAAAGCATAATGTCCATCGTAGATATGAACCTTTTTTTTTTTGATAATAAAATATTAATGGTTATTTTTTGCATAACTGCCAATCATAAATACATATAATGTTCGTCTAAACCCTCTTAAATCATTTAAATTAGTCGATATGGTTACGCAATAGTCGGCACCATTATTATTAGCCATCATCACTTTCCTTTTTCTCAATACCGACGGACTACTACGTCTGATTCGAATTCGATTGAAATTAATTTATTAACTCGCCGATCGAATATTCGATATGCATATTGTTCATGAATTTTTCACGGTAGGGATACTTTCTTGCTGGCAGCAATACATCTTTGAAGTCATTATTTCCGTTTTTCACAATTAATTCAATTATCAACAATTTGTATAGCTACTACATTGGTACATACATATGTACTACATAATTTTATTATCATATCTTCTTCAGTTAATTTTACCTTACACCTGCAAATTTTTTTAATTTGTCCAATAAGAAACGCTTTCCGTTTCAATGCTCTGTTTTTTTTTTGTGTTTTGGCTGCACAAAAAAGAAGCAAAAATTGTTAAAAATGTCGCGTACAAGGTGAAATTTTTAGTGAAGCGGCATGAACAACAAAAACATATTAAACTATCACCCAGCTAGCATTTTGATGATGAGCAAATGGTATCACACTTACCCAGCAAATGTAAAATTACTTGTGCGATAACAAAATTTCCCAGCATTAGTTTGAAATATTTGAATATTAATCAAAAATGAAAGATAACACAGATTTACAAAAGAAAAACGTTTCTGCATATTGAACCAAATCTCTATGTCCCTATGTTATTCGATGCGCTGAATGCTAAGCCGAGGTCTGTTAGCCCCTATCACGTCAGGTTCGAGGTCATTTGAAGGTCAAGTAGGAAAAAATTAATTGATTAAACCTAAAAATACATATATATAGGATTTTAGACTCGGTGAACCCGAATCCGAGGTCCGTTAAACTCCATAATGTCAGGTTCGAAGCCGTTTGAGGGTCAAATAGGACAAGAAATTTATTGAATAAATAAAAAAAAGTGTTTTTTGTTGTCACTAAACCCGAATATGGGGATGCGTTGATTCCTCAAGGTCATGGGTCATCTTGATGTCATGCCAATGTCAGAATTTTCAGGTTTATTCAATGATTTTTCCATTACTTGACCTTCAAATGACCTCGAACCTAGGGATGGCAAAAAAGAAAATAAAATAATCGATTAATTAATCATATGATTATTTAATCGCAAGCAAAAAAAATTAATTGCAATTATTGAGAAATAATCGCTTAATCGAATTTTTAAAGGTAATTTTTTACAGTGAGCATTAAGAAAAACACTTTTCCATGAAAAATTTCTAATTTTCTTGTTAATTAGCCTTAAATAAAATAAAACGAGTATTTTTAGCACTAGTGATTAACGACCCCCCCAGACATTTGGTCTTATTTGAATCTCTTTGAAAACGTTCTCGATACTTTCGTATTCACTTCGTTCTCATTCCGTTTTTTTCTTTTTCTTTTTAAGAACGCTCCCGAACTTTTTGTTCTCATTTTGTTCGCGTTCAAACTGCTCTCAATCCTTTTGTTCCCGTTTGGTTCTTTTGCAGGAACGTTCTTGACATTACATTAGGTTATCGTGCAGAACAAAACCGGGACGCGTTATCGGTACCTGATGTAAATAAACACTCTACCTGGCAACATGAGTTCTATTATTAGCCTTTCTTCGAAAACCAGTTTTTGACTTAGTCGAAAATGGAAATTTGAAAGAAACCAGTTCCCCATTTTGTAATTGAGAAGAAAAAGGTGTTACTTTACATATTTTCTCCACAATAATGGTTCGTGTTAGTCAAAAACATGACCAAAATTACAATATGACTTCTAAAAATATATGTATATAACTCTAATTTAGAAATCAGTAATAAAAAAAAGTTCGAAGTATTTTGGATTCCAAGAAAAATAGAAAAAAAAAAAATGGTGAAAATTCAAACTTAATGGGGTTCACCGATCCTAACAAGATTATATCGCTAAAACAACAGTTCATTCTCGAGAAAAACTCGAGCATCTTGGGAATGGAAATAAGCCATCCTATGAACCAGACCGACTATACAAATATAGCCTCTTATAAACAGATAATCCAACGACAAACAAAAAAAAAAACCCATCGTCAACTCTCACCCCTCGAATTCCATCATCGGGGACCAACGCCACCTATCGCAGACGAGGAGCTCGAGTTGCTTCGCGAGGCTTACGATAATTGGACACAACTGCAATCTGAATATTATAGCAGTTTAAACTGTTCAGTCCAATTTGAATAAGATGCCGCGACGACCTCTTCACATTACCCACGACCCAGTCACATCGCATCTGCCCTAAGTCTGTCGTTAGATGCCAATGAATACAACAGCTTTGTTCCACACGCTTTCCGTTCTGCTCCGGTAATTAGGGCGTAAAAATAAGTTACTCTCTCACAAGTGTCAAAAATGTGTCAACACGTGCCAAAAGTGCCCAGATATGAAATCAGTAAAAATTTGCTATTTCCATTTTCAATAAAAATAAATATTTGGAATTTTTGATTTCTGAGGTACATATAAATAAACTAGATGAAAACACGGTTTATTCGATTTTAAAAATCCGGCACTAGATATCGAGAGTGCCTTCAATAATGTTCTCCACGCCCTAACTCGCCTTCGCCTGGACCACCCTATGGTAGAGTTTATTGGTCGCCTTTTAAGCAATAGAACTATATGTATATTCGAAGATACGGAGGTATCCTACGTAACAAGATACGCAAACCGCTGTACCACGCAAAGTGGTGTCCTTTCCCAACTCTTTTGGAATCCTATGTTCAATACACTGCTGTTACAGATCGTCAGGTAATTGCGTATGCGGATCATCTTGCCCGACAGGAGTTGCTACGCAGCCCCTAATTCTATGTTACTTGGTTTAAGACGCCTTACGCGTCGTGGATACCTGGTTCAAGGCAGCAGGTCTTATTGTCACTCAGGCAAAAGGGGTCATTGAACTAAGGACTAAGGACTAATTTCGAAATAAGGATCTCTTCTAGAGGTAATTAGCACTAGGATTTAGGTCCGATCTCGAACTCCGGTTCAGCAGCCATCTACACTAATGGCTCCAAGTAAGATCGAAGGTAGCTAATGGGATATGCTCTCGCTTAGCCTACAGCGCTTTTCAAGCTAAATTAATAAGAATTAACGAAGCTCATATATGTATGGCTGATGTATAACTATCTTTTTTGATGAGCAATCCACCTCGGAAATTATCATGGAATGTAGACGTACTCTAAAGAAGCTGGCAAGGAGTTACGTCAATCATGTTGTAAGTATAGCTGTCAGGCCATAAAGTCATCCCGGGCAACTGTGTTGCAAATTGACAAGCAAGGAAAAGTGTATACCTTACTCTCTGCAACCGGTACCACTCGTAATGCGGGTATTTCGCTATCTTCCTGCAAACTCTGACTGTAGAATAAATTTATTGAACGGGCAAATATAAGATGGTGTAGGATAACAAGCCATATTTCGCCTATGTTCAATACGTGTAGATCTCGCCCTCTCCTCCGATTCGAACGACCACTACGTCGACATGTAATTTGAATTCTCACCGGCCAGTGCCAGTGATGAAAACCCACGCTATTAGGATGGGTTTGTCGTCAAACGTATATAACATATAGCTAACCTCAGCTAACAAGCAAAGCTTCTAAAGCCAAACGATTGCCGACCGAGGGTGATTTTATCTTATGAATCCAGGAGCCCGGTATTTCCGTCCTTCTCAGCGGAATAAGTCACCAATGAAAGGGCCAAGTGCAGGAGCTACTTTTTACGTCCATTTTATATAGGGGCTTGATAATTGCCCTCCTTCAGACATATGCACATAAATGGGCTGGGTGTTACAGTGTCGGTTTTCCTTAATTAACTTAAGCATACCGTTATTTTATTACTTGAAAGCAGACAAGCCATTAAGTAACTTTTAAAGAGTACTTTATTTTCTTTCGACTATAAAACGTCCACTTGAATAGTTTACTCATACATATTACAGAATACTTTTTGTTGTTCATATATATGTATGTACACAATTTCGTTGGAAATGCATATTTCATGATATTGTAAAGCAGTTTTTTGTACCCGTAAATTTTACTTTTACTTATGCACTTACATATGTACATACATACATATGTAGGTACTTAAATAATGTTTTCCTTACATTATTCAGTTACTTAAAATGTGTTTCTTTTTTATTAGACGCGATTACGTATGCAAGTTTTTTTTTCACTTGGTAAGTTTAGTAAAGGTTAATTTGAAAAAAAGAAGTAAAAAAAAAAATATTAATTTACAGCCAAAGCTACTATCAGCGGCAACAGAACAGAAAAATGAGGCGCGAGAAATTTGTCATATAACATACAACCGCCAAGAAATTCATATTGTAAGTGATAGATACACATTTACACAAAAATACATTAGGGTGCCTCATCGAAAAAAGTGTCGATATTATCAAATTTATTATATTTTAAGACTTCCGCTAAAATATTTCGGACACAATTTAAGATTCATACGAGCTGGACTGATTTGAAAGTACTTCTAAAAATCTCATTATTTTGATTCCGTTGATAAAGTGTTTAAGCATTTTTATGAGGACCGTTTAAGCTTGAACTCTTATCTTCTAACATCTGAGGTGATTATTCGCAAAAAATTGTGTTTTAAACTAACTTTATTTATAAAAACGCAATTTTCGGAGTCATATTCCAATCCTTCTACCTTATTTAATTTTTAATATTTTAATATTTTTCGGAAATATTTTTTTTTTTAAATCTCAAAATGTAATAAATTTTATAATAATAGTACCAATTGTGTTTCTTCTTTTTTTTTGTATGGATAATAATGCACCCTAATATACATACATACGTAGTAAGTTACTGCAGTGGTAAAAGAAGAAAATATAGTTCCTGTGATAGAGAAAGAGCGAAAACACCAAAACCTGCCGAGGCAAGTAGCCAAATGATTAAGCTGCGACCGACGACAGCTACCAACACCACAAGCAGCAGCTGTTGGACAAGAACTGGCTGCTCCGCCAAATCACAGTCGAACGCTTAAGAAATCGTTAAAGATATTTTAACCGTCAGTCTAAGGTGAGCACTCGACTTGTTCGGTTCGTTTATACATACATATAGCGCGTAAGCCAAACGCTCCGTTTACTTTTTGCCATTTTGATCGCTTCCGCTGTTCCTTACGCGTCTTATTCGAACGAAATGACTGAAATTTTAAGACATTAACACACCTTGAATCAGAAGAGAAACGCTGCACATAACACACATAAATACAGATATAGAAAGGCATATAATAAGTGATCGTTTAGTGTGAAAAGTGAATTTCAAAAGAATTTATGTAAATGTGCATATTTTGAATTTCAACGTAGTAGTTAAAGCCATTTTCGATAAAAGCATCGTTCGTGCAGTTATTTGTGTATTTTCTTGGAGTATCCGAATCTGACGTACAACAAAAAAAAAAACTCTTATTACCCAAAATGGCATACCGGTGCTTTTGGAGGAGCATTACCAATGTAAGTGACCTCATTCAAAAACGACGAACAGCGAGAAAATTGTGTAGCGAATGGATGGATGGATGGAGGAGGATTCTCTGCACAATGCAGCTTTGTGTTGTATTGGTGCATTCATATGTATGTACCCACATACAGGGTACATATGTATGTATGTATGTATGGCAATGAGCATCTTGTATTCTTCTGCTGTTCTTAAGCTCTTCCAGTGTCAAACCAGTATCGGCTTGTAAAATACTAAAATATATTGGATGTTAAATGCGCATTCCCGCATATACATATGTATGTATGTATGTATGTTTTTTACGTATTTGGGAAAATATATATGTCTGGATTAATTTAGGTACAATATTTTAAGGTTAAATTTTGTTATAGACGCAAGGCTTGGTCTAAACCAATTTTTAGCCTGTACTCGAAATATCTCTGTATATATATGTGTACATATGTATGGAACTTTGTATAAATACTTGGGCGCATACACAGTTTTATATAAATACATACGCACATACATTTATGCACATACTTCCAAAGAATTCCTTAAACGCAGCCAAAGTTCATAATAACGGTTTTTTTTTTTTAATTACGTATGTATACAAACGCAAACATTTGAGCTTCCCATCAACTTTGTTGAATAGTTTGCGGTTAGCGCATGAAAGAATAAATCAAGACATGTCCATTGTTGTGTCGTTCGTGAAAATTAATAGTTTTTCACTTTGTCACCCCATTCGGAATGAGGCGAGAATGCTGAGACAAATAATAAGCCATTTAAAATGATTTATAGTTGAACCAACAACACTCAATTGTTGTAGAGTATCGGTAAGGTAAGATATGGAAGGTGTGTGTGCCAGTTTTTCACACAAAAAATTTCAATAACAATTTTAAATAAATTTTGAAACTAAGGTTGTTTGTGTCGAGACCATCTTAGGACATCAAAGAGTTTCTAAATAAAATAAGTGAGAACACCAAATTTTATCGAGATTACTATATAAAACGTTGTGTGACATTTTCATATACTAAACAGTGCCCAAAAATAGTAAACGTTCTCCTATTTAGTTAGCTGGTATTTAATATATGTATGTACACTGTACAGCCTTGAGGATAAAGCATTTTTGCGAAGGACATTAAAAAAAAAGGTTTTTTTGTTTACCGAACGTTCATATGTATGCACATGAGGGTGGTGCAAAAAAAAAGTAAAGTTGGAATTTTAATGCTCTCACCCCTAGGATTGATCTATATCAAAACAAAATATACCCTTTGTTTTTAGAGGTCCCTCAAAGCGCCTAAACCCTTAAACGATGTGGGGACCCACAAAAAATTGTTAGTGTTAAAAAATTATAAAATAAACAATTGGGTATTATTACTGGAAGTCTCCTGAAGAGAAACAGAGTTATCTGATTGAAAAATATTCATTTTCAAGAATTCTATAGCGAAAATACATGGACAACTAACTTCTCTCTCTAACCTCTAAATATTTTTCGATTTCGAAAGAAAAAAAACAGGGGTATATTTTTCGATATGTTTGTTTATATGTTATGTTATGTATGTTTTGTTTCCATTGTAGCCTTGCATTTGCAATTCTTTTAATTTTACTCTCAAAAAATGCTTGCAGAGGCCAGCATCTGAATCGCTCTTCAAAGAGCGATTAAATATAACGAAGATGTTTGTGATGCCTACAAATAAATATACAACCCCGATTCTTGAAGAAACATAACATGCCTATTCGAGTGAAGCAGAGTGTGTTGTATAATTACATAGTGTTATGTGTGTATCCTGTATGTGCTGAGTCCCAAAATACGCTTAATAACAGCTTAGCTTACAATTGCTGGCGATGTTGAGTCAAATCAAAAGACTTAAGATGCGAACCTGTCTATTTATGCGTCTATTTACAGCATCTGCGACGCAGCTATTCATAAAAAATAAAGAAAACCTTAAGGGCCATTAACTTATCTATTTTAAGGTATTGTTAAATCATTAGTTAAACATAACTAAAGAAATTTCTATAGAATTTTATTTCCTTTTCTATACTTAAAAATTGATAAGTTAACAGCAACACGATTGTTAAAATTCAGGGGACTTCTATTGGCAAAATTGAACCAATTGTTTTTCGTGATTTGTATTAAGAAAAATATTTGTACATTCACACGATTGGGATAACATTTGTACGAATCGTGAACAAAAATATTACTTTATAAAGCTTTTAAAACCCACTTTATTTTTCATGAATATGGCCATTATTTTGTTAGAAATGTTATTTTGTTTAAATATGTAAATTACACGAACCACAAGCAATTATCAACTATAACAGTTTTTAGATTTTATAGGTAAAAATAACATTTTTCGTATTTTTTAAATGTATTAATATTTTTTTATAACAAAATCAGACCACTACAATACATAGGTTAGGTTATGTGGACAACCCCGAGAGGCTTACTTACACATTGTAAAAATTCCTTTGAACGGTTACTACAGGCAAGCTGTGCTAGGTTAAGAGTAGCGCTGGGTGCTTAAAACAAAGTTGCGAAGGAAGTTGATGTCCACTCCGCAGAGTTCTTGGGGAGCATTGATGGAATACGGGCCGAGGTGTTTCAACCTTAGTGTAAAGAAAGTCGGGGCAAATGAGTGGGAAGTACTGAGATGATTTCACCTCGTCCTCCAATAAACTTCTATGCCCTACCAGTCCGAGCTGATGACCGCGAAAGTACCCTGCCTAGGATCCAAATCAGCTTAAATAGGGAATACTCCAAGGCGATTGAGAGATACATCAGGCATCCCCGACCAATTTGGATCGTACCACGAGTGAACTCAGTGCCTTTATTGTAGTTTGGCTATCAGAGTAGATATTTATTCTTGTAATCAGAAAAACACTGGTGCATAGGCACCAGAAAACACCTCCTCCAACTCTGCCATTCAGCTTCGATTCATCCGCGGCAAATTTGCAAATTTGCTCACAATGTCAAGAGCTGCATCACTGAGCATAGTGTTCAGCGCTGGGGTAAGTAGGAGTGATGCTGAGCAATCCGCTGATTCTAACGAGGTTCGCCTTTTGCACGCGCTATAGCTCCCTAATAAGAGTAAATTTTTGTAGTGAACTACACCAGACAATGACTCTATATAACATATATGTAGCTCTCATAAAACTGATTGTTCAGATATGAGTAGGTTTTAAAATTTATCTGCCCTTCAAACACATTTTTTTAGAACAACATTTGTATTTAAAGCAGAGACCGTAACAGTTACAACTTTTATTATGTACAATTATTTTTTGACTTTTATTTAATTAATCCTTAATTAACCGTTATTTCTGACTTTTGTGTTATAGATCCAATATATCAAATATTTTTTATTTTTATCTAAACAATCTGCAAATAACAGTTATTTTTGATTTTTTAATTATATGTCTTAGATAACAGTTATCGAAGACTTTTATTTGTAAAAGTCATAAATAAAACTCAGTCAGTGACCTTTACTTTTTAAATCATCCTTATAAAAGCCATTTGTATAAGTCGGAGTCAACTTTTGTTTCGCAACACCTTGTTAACTGCAAAAAATGTTAGTGACTTTTATACGAATCATTTGAAAAATAAAAGTTGGTGACTGATTTATATTGATGACTTTTAAAAGTAAAAGTCACTGACTGATTTTTATTGTTGACTTTTATAAATAATAGTCTCCAATAACTGTTATCTAAGACATATAATATAAACATCAAAAATAACTGTTATTCTTTTAATTTTGCATAAAAATTGCAAATAAAAATTTCTTTCAAATCGATTGGTGCATATCACTTAGTTGTAGAACATTCCTTCATAGTGAATTTTTCCACGAAAGTTTTCATCAATAACTGTTATGTTCGGTCCCTGATTTAAGTAGCAGATAAATTTTAAACCCTACTTGAGAAAACGGTCTATAGTTATATAACTCCCCCATTTAAGTAGCTAATCAACTGATTAAAATTGTTGGTACCATAATCTTTAAAATGGGCCTCCGTTAAATTTTCGATAACTTCACATTTCGGTTACAGTTATGATCCCGTTGACATAAAGGTGCATCTATTTGTTGACAGGGGTCGATCACTGCTTCAACTCCCAACCAATTTTTTTTTAACTGAGACTTGCAATGTCGCTATAATATTTTTCTTCCGTTACGCTTTGAGAATTTATGTTTAGAAGAATTTTGTTTGACTGTTTTTATGCTGCCTTTGGCGATTTCATTATTTTTGCTGCCTTACTTTCGGAAATAGCTTCGAGCTAAATTTCAGTTATGCCAAACAATGTCAACCTTTTTGCACTCACGTATTTATGTTATTGAGTTCGGTTTCTTTAAGTCATGCCTTATCTCTCTTTAAGCTTTATTTTTGTAATGAATCTGGTTTGAGGCATTTTGGATTTGGCATTGAACAGAAAACGCTTTGGAATAACTTCAAAAGGTGTATTCCGCTACTGGAAATCAGCATGTGCTGTATATATTACAAGCTGCGTCGAAAAGTCCACTAAAAGAGAATAGTTTTGATTTGACACAAAATTTTTTTGAGACGTAAAATCTATCAATGCTGAAAAGTAAAGGCCAAATTTATAATTTATCTAATTTATCAGCACTTTTTCATGAAGGAGTCTCAGTAAACCTAAAGGCTTGTAAAAAGGGGCTCTACAAAATTATTCTACATTAAATAAATGCTACCAGTTACACCACGCAAGACTCGTAGACAGTTAAAAAGCATTTTAAGGACTAATTATGAAAAAGTACTAATTTAATTTAAGTAAACTCCCATCTTATCTTTCTTAAAGTCATTTAGATTTACTACAAGCCATTTCCAAGCTTACACAAAAGTGTTATACACCTTTACATACGTGTATGTATGTATGTATGTAACCATGCACTACTGTTGACATGCCGCCCAATCGGCAAGATATTTGAATATTTTCGTTGAATGCGGTTGACTCTCATGGCCGTGGGAA
This sequence comes from Rhagoletis pomonella, assembly GCF_013731165.1. Lineage (NCBI taxonomy): Eukaryota > Metazoa > Arthropoda > Insecta > Diptera > Tephritidae > Rhagoletis > Rhagoletis pomonella. Next base: position 11,352 of record NW_023462320.1, read on the forward strand.
TTCTTTAACCAGCAACCAGTTACTTTTACAAACGCCTTAAGCGCAAATTTCACTTTGTATATAATTTTCATTCCAAACTGCACAACACAAACTTACTCGCACACGCGAGTCTAAATTACATTTAACATTTAAGTTTGATGGGTAAAGTCTTATTATGATGTGATGACGAACGAAGCTAATGCTAATTTTCCAACACTGCTTTTTTCCCAACAAATCCACCAAGTGAGCTGAACATTTTTAAACCAAAACGAAAGTTCCAAAATGCAATCTGTCTGACATTGGCATTAAGCCAAAGGTAATTACTACTATTTGACACCAACATCGCTGAAATCTCTTCAAACTTGTAGGCAGCAGCGAGAAGCGTTTGACCTAAAATTTTCGATTTTTTTTCCACCAAATTTATCCAAGTGACTACGACGACGGTAACGACAACGATGCTGATAATGGGCTGGGCTTCACGCCTGTATGCTTAGGTATTTGTAGTTGTTTTCAAATATATGTACATATGTCCGTATGCCGTATACTATATATGTACATATATATGTATGTATGTATGTTTTGTGCATATGTATGTAAGCATATGGAATTTTTATTCAGTTTGCCGGTTCACATTGTTCTTTCTCCATGAATAAACTTAACCTACTTTTACACACTTGTAGTGAAAAAATTTATAATCGAAGTGAATCATTGGAATAAACATCTTGCAGATTAAACCACATGTGGTTGCGTATGTTATGAATACGCTGTTTTCATATATTTTTTAGTTATACATACATATACACTGGCGGCAGAATTAATAGACTCGCCTTACTTTGAAGAGTTTTGGCTATTATTCCATGGGTTATTTTATGTTTAATATTTTTTTTTATAAAAGCCTGGCTAGCTGTACAACAAACACCATATAAATCTCCTTTTCAAACTTTATATAAAAATTCGACAAATTTTCACCACATTTTTAAACATTTTATTCAGAATATTGAGAAAAATTTTTGGTATGCAGTTTTGTAGCTCATTCAATTTTAGTATAATAAAGTGCAAGTTTCAAGCAGCTAGAAAATTCTGCTGATTTTTGACAATTTTTTTTTTTTTGACGATACTAGGCATTCTCTTCCATATAAAAAATTGTCGAGCACACTTTGTATGGGACACCGTCAGCATAAAAAATTATTAAAAATTTACGGTATTTTGTAGCCAATGGAAACTTGCACTTTGTTGTACTAAAATTGTAAAATTGTAATAAAAAGTTTAAAAATTTGGTGAAAATTTGGCGAATTTTTATAATCTTTGTTCAAAGTTTGAAAGCCTAACTACCTAGGCTTTTATAAAAAAATATTAAACATAAAACAAACTAAATAATTACAACCAAAATTCTTAAAAGTACGACGAGTCTATTATTTCTGCCGCCAGTGTATGTCAACTTAAAGATTTCTTTTCGAAAATAATTGTTATGGGTGCGGAAGATATGTATAAAATTAGTCAAGTTGGTTCAGCAAATGTCTTAAAAGTTCAAAATTTCTTCTTCCATTAGTAAAAAAAAAGTTCTAATTGGAAAGAAAATAAATCAAGCTATCAACATGTTTTACCATTTTAACTGGAGAGGTGATCAAAATTAAAACTATATGGGCATTTCCATGGTCGAGAACGCGACATCCATACGCCATTGAGGTGCAAAAAAAAAATAGTAATCTCCAATTATATGTTGATTTTTTTTATGTTTCGAAAGTATTTTAGAAGCAATATGTTTTGTACAAAATACAGGTGCTGTCGCCAATATATTGGCTAAAAATGTGGGATCAATACAACAACCGGGCTTGAACTACACCATAGCGGCCGCCAAATTTGAATCAAATCGGACCATAAATACGGGTTTTATAAACACCTCAATCCTGGCGAGATCATTTTTCGCAAAAATGTTTCTGCCTACATAAGCAGTATATATAAAACACAGACAAATTGGCCCATAAATACGTTATATATATGAATAATATTTTTTTGCGATTCCCGCTCCAATGACCAGCATCTGAAAAGGTATTTTTGTATATATTGGCGGTCGCCATTCAGCAGGCAGTGGCAAACCTTTCCACTGAACAGAGAAGATTATGACTCATAAAAATTCAAAGTCGTCCCTATAAAACGTTGATATATGAAAGGGTGAGTCATGGGAAAAATCGAAGAGTATTCTTATTATAAGAGCAATGAAAACTTTTAAATAATTTATTTTTTACAACACGAAGTCTTTTCCACAAAAGAGTTAATTTTTTTTAAATGGTTTAATAGAAAATTACTTAATTTTATGAAAATTTTTTATATTTTATTATTAAAACTAGCAAATGAAGTCCTTTGCGGCGCATAAAACTCACTTTTGCGTTTGCCAATGCAAAAAAGGTGTTGAAAAACAGTTCAGCTTTTAAAGTAAAAAATGGCTGGGGATTATGTTAACCAATCTGTATTTGCAAAGTCATTTGTTTAATTTAGATGCCTAGATTTGCGTTTTACTGTATTATACCCATATTGAGGGGATTGAAAAAAATACATAATCCGCCATTTTGTGGTGGCGGCCATCTTGGATTTGGAATTTATTCATAGTGTATTGTATTCTACTAGGCCAACCCTTTCATTCCATAACCATATTGAGAGGGTTGTAAAAAAATACGTAACCTGTAATTTTACAATAATACTGAATGTACATAATTATATTGTTGTCAGTACACTCCAAATTTCAGATAAATATGTAGGTCGACAGAAGAAGGGGAAGGATGAGGCAATTTCAATTACTACTAGATTTGGCCTAAAAAGGTTTAACATTTTACTGTGGATCCTTAAAGACAAACTTGAGACCAAATTATGAAAAATGAAATACGCTGTTAAAACATTACAGTTAAAATACTCTTAAATTTTTATATGAGAATTAAAGTTGGTTTTGTTTTTTGCTTAAAACTTGCTCGTTTACTTATTAGCAATTTCTTTTTTTTTACAAAAATACCCCCCGTGTCGTAATGAAAGCAGCACAACAATTGACAAGTTTTGACAATTTATTTTTGTTTCTTAATTTGAGTTATTTTTTTAGATATATGTATATATTTTTTTAACACAAATCATAAAAATTTAAGTTTCAAACTTCACGCAATATTGTGTTGCTGCTTTGTATGTATTTCGCCATTTAACGAAGTGTTCTTTTGTAGCTCGGTTGCAAAATAAGGCACCTAATCTAACACATTTTAATTAGAAATATTAGGTTATTTTTGAGTATCCAACTTTGTAGTCCATTCAGCCCAATAAAATGGGAATTAGAAATAGGAAGGACTTGCCATTGATTTTTGGCAACACAAAAAAAAACAGGATTTTTCTTCTCGATATAAGAAGAATTTGTGCTTCCAAAAAGAATGCCTTCTTCTTAGAGGAATGTCTTCTGTTTTGCTTTATTTTAAAGGATCATTTGTTCTCTATGCTTGAGTAAAACTGAAGGTACTTGTATGTGTGACAAAATCATGGGCACCAGCCCATAAATTAGAGGAGAAGAAATGATGCAGAAAACTGCGATAAAGACACTTGTTTGCAATATACTCGTAGCACTTAAGTTCATTTTGGATTGGTATTTAAATGTCACTTAACTTTCGTTGGGTTTCAGATCAACTTTATTTAAATATTCAAATTGTTGCTGCATTTGTTTGTTTGTTTACATTTTGTACTGAACAGCTGATTGTTCTTTGGAAAGATTGACAAAACAACCTGTCTATCAATCTTGGTTGTTTGGTACAAGCACAGGGTTGCATGTCTCATATTTTAAATAGCCAATATTTGTGATCTGAAAATAAATATTTGAACTTAATCAACAATTTCTACTTAAATAGGATATCTGAAATTGGGCCTAAGTGAATACCATATGTATCATTTCGACACACTCACCAGCTTGAATTGAATACAAATACATACGTATGTATATACATAAATATGTGTGTATACATATAGCTACATACGTAGGAATGACAGAGAGGGAATTTGTTATTATCGGTCACTTGCCGTTAATACGAATTTATATTATTAGCACAAGAAAGTGTCCCGGAAGCATTCATTTATGTACATACGTACATATGTACATATATTTTAAACTAAGATGAAATTGTCTCATTGATACCCGCACTACATACATATGTATGTATCAAATATGTACACACATTCACTCATAAATAATTAGCAGACATGGCATTGTCTTTAAAATATTACTATTTAATAGCGCTTAATTTGTATTTAATTACAAAAAAACACTCATGTCTACATACACACTTCATAGGCACTGGCCTGCAACCGCACACATGTACTTACATACATACATACATACACTATTGCTGGAGACCAATGAATGGCCTGATCTGCAATCGCTTAGACGAGTATGCAACTAAGTAACATTGTTCTAAATTAATAATATTGTTGTTGTTGTTTCTGTTTAGTATTTATTTGTAACTAAACAGCAGCGGTTAGCATTTAATTTTGATTACCAATCCAATTTTTACTTCCACTTGACCATATATGGGTCATCGACCTCAATCTAACGGTATTTGACATTTTCTAACATACATACATACATACATATGTATGTGCATTGTACGAGTATCTTAGGTGCGTATGATCGTTGATAGCTTTCGCACGTGTGTGTGAATGTAAACATACCATTCACTCGTACTCGTAGAGGTAGACATATAAAGTCGCTAATGTTTTCAATCCCGAAAATTGCCGACGACGGGACTATCGAATTTATGTAATAGTAAATCAATGGTGATTTCATATTTATATTTGGTACTACACATGTGTGTATGTATGTACATATGTAGTCTCCTTTGCTTTGATCACTTGTTGTGGATGACCTCTTAATCAGACTACATGGGTGTGGTTACGATGTTGTCGGATACGCAGATGACCTTGCAATTATAGTTAGGGGCATGTTCGGCAGTACTGTCTCTGACGTTACAACAAGGTATAAACCGATCCTTGTGATGAGGTCAAATATCTGGGGGTATCGCTAGATAATAGACTTAATTGGAACTCCCATCTTGACAGAACATTTGCTAAAGCCACATGGGCCATGTGGGCCTTCAGAAGACTTTTTGGTAGGAAATAGGGCCTGAGCTAAATACTGATGGATCTATAAGAACGTGTTCAACTGCGGCTCTTAAAAAGCTCCTGGGATGGACTCCTCTCCACATTTTTATCCAGGAAACAGCTGCCACGAGGGAGCTGCAACTTCGACTATCTAACTTCTTCGCAAAGAAACGTCATGCAGGTATTCTTGGGAAGATACCAGGGTTAGAAATATGTGGAATCTCTGATTCCATGACTAAGGAGGTCTGCTTTGGCAGAAAATTCCAGGTGAGAATCCCCGATCGCGAAGATTGGGCAAACGGGCTCCCTGCCCTTGATCACAGATATGTACAATGGTACACAGATGGTTCAAGGATGGCGGACAGAGAGGGTACAGGCATCTTTGGACCTAGCACCAAACTTGCAATTCCCATGGGCAAATGGTGTTTCAGGCTGAAATAGTCGCAATCTTAAACTGCGCAAAATTAAACCTTAAAATCAAAGTTGGTTAGAGACTGCTTTGACCAGGCCATTGCGGAATTGAAGGCAACGAGATCGCTACCCTTTTAACAAAAACGACATTGGCCTACCAAATAGAAATGACATCAGGCTACTCTCTGGGTATCTGACTGGTCACCACCAATTGCGATCACAGAGTCGGAATACCGGCTCTGCCGCAAGGCTAATGAAACCTCGGAGCATATTTTCTGTCACTGTCCGGCTTTGGCCAAACAAAAATTGATTTATTTCAAATCTTCGATGGTCGAACCCTCTATTATTAGGAATTCGTCTACCAAAGCCTTTTAGGATAAATTAGAAAAGCCGAAGGAATCTTGGCCACATTGGGTTAGGGACTCCTTTAAAGAGATACAAAAGATCTTTTAGGTCGCGGTGTCTCTTGTTCTAGTACACCCGAAAAATTAACTAACTAACCACCTTTGACTTTATGTGGACTGGTTGGTTGCAGTGCTTCGCAGTTGCTTTCCAGGAGGTACCTAGACCTTCCGCTTGGAAGATGCTTGTATCCTTCCCTAATCGTAGAGGCAGAGCACCGCATTCCATCTTATATCCGTCGGTGTATAGAAAGGTAGCCTCTCTGTATGCAACTCCGTCTCTCCTCCAGTCCCTTCGCGATGGGAATAAAACTTGCATGTTACAGCAGAAGTCTATATTGCCTACCATATAGTCCGTCGTCGTACTTAGTTGCATTTCATTTATGATCGACCCACGGCCGAAGTGCCTAGCCACCCAGAGGCCTGAGACTCTGAGTCTGACCGCCGATTTCATAGCTACTTCTTTCAGGTGAGATTGATAGGGATCAGGTTGAGGATAGCATTTAGCGCTTCTGTCTGTTCTTTTTATGCTTCTTAGTTTGCTAACAGTATATTGTTTTCTTAGTCCGGACCACCACACCAGAGCGCTGTATGTTAGGATTGGTCTTATGATCATGGTATATATCCACATCACAAGTTTGGTATTGCTTTTCCAATTAAGTTTACTATCCAGTACGACTCCGAGACCTAGTACGACTCGGAGACCTAGGATCGTACTTCATACACTCTTTAGCTATTGCATGTTTCGAATGAATAAATCGAAGCTCGATTAAGGAGTAAAGGTAGTCAAGGCATTTCCAAAACTAGTATATCTGGAAAAACTTAGCTGAAATGTTCACATAAATCCTTGCATAGTTTTTGAGATATCCTGCATTAAATAAGCGCTCTCTGACACTTCAAGATTGGAATATAAAAATTAAATGAATTAAAATTTATGCTGCTTATTAAAGACATTGTAAAAAATATATAACATGTAAAAATCAATTTCACTCCAACTCCCAAGAACATTCCGATCCCGACTTTTCTTAACTAACGGGCTTTACACACCTAAGTAGCTGGCCGCTTGTGCCTTAACGCTTTGGATTTTCTACAATTCTATTTGAACTACTACATCTGTATGCACATACATATATTCTAAAGTGCTGATTGTATATATTGTGTTTTCTATTGAAAAGAAGATGAAGTATTCTTCGGAGTTCTATGTACGTGCGTCTAACAAAGAGCTTAGTAATTCTACCGTCGCGACGTAGCCACCAGTTTTCTAAGAACATAATGCAACGTAAGAACAGAACGAAGTGATAATTGACGTTCACGCGTTTATGGCTTTAACAAACATGGGCGCTTACACAAATACGTGTTAATATACAGACATATGCATTTATGTACATATGAATATGGGGCGTTCCAAACATAAATGGACGGGGTTCATAGTTCAAGTGTTTGATTTGTTTCAAATTTTTAGAGTTGATGGATAAATATAAATAATAAATAAATTTGAAATTTGAACATGTTTAAAAACTTTACAGTACAGAAACAAAAACAAATCGATTTAATAGTTTTCCGAATATCTCGAGAACGGAGTTAGGTAAAAATCACACATACACACATTAAAATTCTGTATGTAAAAAAATAAAAAAATTTTTCACACAAATTTTTTTATAAAAAAAATTAATTTTTGAAAATATGCCATCTCAAAAAAAAAATTGAAAAAAATCACAATGGCACCTCTAAGTATTGCGCAATATTTAAGTCCGGTACTACGGGGTGCACTATAAAATAATTTGAGTTATGAATTTTTTTTACACCGAAGTTGAGTAAACCAAAACTGCAAACTCAAAAGAATATTAAAAAACAAATTAAAAATTTATAAATTTGTAATGTGCTCATTCTACTCTACTTCGGTGTAAAAAAACATTCATAACTCAAATTATTGTAGAGTGCACCCCGTAATACTAGACTTAAATATTGCGCAATACACAGAGCTACATTGTGCTTTTTTTTTAATTTTTTTTTTTGTATTCGAAAAATTTTTCAAGAAAAAAAATTTAGAAATACTGCTTTTCATAGAGAATTTTGCTGTGTGTATGTGTGATTTTTATCAAATTTTTTCCTCGCCGAGTTCTCGAGATATTAAATCGGATAGTTTTTGTTTTTGTGCTGTTAAGTTTTTAAAAATGTATTAATCATACTGAAATTACATTTTTTTTTATTATTTATGTTTATCCATAAACCCTAAAAATTTTAAACATATCAAACACATGAAGTGTGAACGCCGTCCATTTTGGTATGGAACGCCCCATATATATATATTTACGTACATACATACATATGTACATAGAAAAAAAAACAATATTTTTACACTTTAGAATTGCATCAATAGTTAAGCTGATGAAGCTGATGAAGTGGATTAAATGTAGAATTTTGTGCTGTATCTGTTTTCAC
>NW_023462321.1:0-19701 GCF_013731165.1 Rhagoletis pomonella
TCTTCATCTTCATCTTCATCTTCATCTTCATCTTCATCTTCATCTTCATCTTCATCTTCATTTTCATCTTCATCTTCATTTTCATCTTCACCTTCATTTTCACCTTCATTTTCATCTTCACCTTCATTTTCATCTTCCCCTTCATCTTCATCTTTATTCAAAACCATTTTTTTTATACCCATATTGGGATACCTTAATAAATAATTTGAATTTGATTTTCGTACGTATGGCAACCCTTTAAAAACCTAAAATCATATTGTCATCATATACAGGTCCAGCCCTTTCATTTGACACCTCATTTTTGAAAATCGAACGAACGATAAAGATTTTATGACTTGGTGTTAAATATTTAACGCAACCCTCTGCGGCAGAGAAATTTTGAATTCGATTTTCTAACATGTGGCAACTCCTTTGATGGAACTAAAGCTATGTTGCAGACCCGAAGGACGGGGCCTATATATAAAAATATGTATAATAAAAATGATTGAAATTGATTTTCGGGCGCTATGATCTGTTTAGCTGGACGTGTGAGGATTTTTCGAAATACGCCGGATTTTACTTTCACGATTATACTATATTTTTCGGAATCAACTCTCTAATTCATACTCCGCATCACCTCAAATTTTTAAGAGAAATTGCGCCAGCCATTACCTTTGTAGGCTCGAAAAGGGCATTATAATTATTAATGTTCTAAGTTAATGACCACATTATCTTAAATAAATAACGACACGATTTTGAAAACTATGTAAACATATTAGCCGTTTATGTGTACTTACCAGTCTTCGACATCTATATTAGCTTTATTGCAAAAAGTCAAAAGATCATTTATTAAAAAGTTTGTCACCAGTTTAGCGGGCATATCAGAACGGTGCTCCATTATATTTAAAAAGTATTGCAACAAAATGGCTTCATTCTAAAAAAGGAAAAAAAAACTTTGATAAACTTCTATTAGTTAAGAGCGTGTCAGACGTGGCAATATTTCCAGCTTTTCCACGCAATTCGTTGTCAAATTGAGAAAGATGAATTTTATTTCGAAGTGTGAACAGCCAGAAAGACCTTCACATTTCGGAAATCAATTTCAGAAATAAAAGTTGCTCGATGTGACTGCAATTGAGAGAGCGCAAATCGATTTCGGAAAAATATTTCAATTTGCTCGTGCTGCACTATCTATCTGCAATTTGTCTTTCGGAAATAAAAAACCTCGAAAGACATTTCACAGGCAAGGTATGACTGCTCATGCAATTGCTTTCTGAAATTTCTCAATTTGACAGCCTTTTCGAAATATATTGCATACGAAATATATTGCCAGGCCTGACACGCTCCTTATTTCTTCATTGCTTGCTAACTCTTACTGCAAACCATTTTAAAGAATAAAATATAAGCTTATATTAGCTCACCACAAGTATAACAGCTAGATCTTGATTTAACTGATATTTTTTGATTAGATTTGATCTGGTATCCTCTGGCAGTTCAGGTAGTTCCTTTACAATTGATGCTACGGATAGAAAATCTGTACAAGAGGACGTTGTTTTATTTAAATCTAAACGTAGCGGCGGTAAATTTGGTTCTGGCATAAATCGATAATCTTGTAAAACTTCTTTATCACGCATAGGCACCGTGCATCGCGTGGTTGCATCCCATGCCCGTGTTTCATTTGTGATAACGCCTCCCTTGGATACAACTCCAAATTGGCGTTGTATTTCGAATGTGATTGCCTGAGAAATACTCCGCACTGAACCAATGTTTTTAATTTCAGTACGGACTCCTAAAGGTTCCCCATTCTTGTGAATTGATATATTAGCATCAACGCGAAGAGCTCCCTCTATGTTGTAGTAATGAGTAAATAATGCGAATTATATACATAATTGAAAATACTAACTAACCTTCCATTTTGCAGGAACATGACCTTAGACACTTAAGAATCAGTATCAATTCCTTTACTAAGGATGCTGCTTCCTCGCCAGTTTCTAAATCTGGAGCGAACACCAGTTCTATAAGTGGCGCCCCAGCCCGGTTGAGGTCAACAAGGCTTCTATAAAATATAAAATAAAACAAATTTGCGTAAGTTTAGCTATTCCTGCTACATTTTAGCTGTTACAATTATGTGCATACCAAAGCTGGGTAATTTTTGATTACGATTACATTTCAATTACGATTCAGTTACGTAGACCCGACTGTCGTGGGAACGCTAAAAGTATTATGATTACAATTAATGTAATCGTAATCAAGAAAATGTTGATTGCGATTTTCTGATATTCTGTAGAGGTTTGATTGTTAAATTTTAAGGATTACAATTAAAGTATTCGCAATCAAGCATGTTATTATTACAATTACAGTAATAGTAGTGCTGAAAATTTTCAGAATTACTATTACAGTAATCGTAATACTAAGTAATCCAAATGTAATCGTAATCATAAAATGCCCAGCTCAGGTACATACCTCTTTAATTCTTCGTCGTGCAAAGATTTTCCACTGTCTTGTTCCAATTGTAGTTGTAATAACCGAGCTTTCTTATAGTAAGTTTTTTTTTCCCGGCACAATAACTGGAAACATCAGCTCGCCATCATTCGCCAAGGCTGCTCTTTGTTGTGTTATTTGGTATCCAACCTGTCAGGAAGCTTTATAAGAGTGTAAACATTCAAGGTGAGAAGGACAAACCGGTAAGTCCGCATAGAAATAATGTTTACGGTCAAACATAGACGTTTCGTTGACACGACATCCGAGCGCGACAGCTGTCTTTACTCCAAGTTCAACGCATTTCCGATTAAGAACCTGTATAAAATGTATATAGCTGATATTAATACATATACATGTATATATATAGGGCGCGTTCAGAAATGCATCAAGCCAAAGCATCAGTCTTTTATTTCTAAACTATAATTGATGGAAATTTCAAATATGCGCAACCACGGTTAAAAGCCGAATTGGAACTTAGTTGCTCAAATAAAACATTTCCATCAATTATAGTTTAGAAATAAAAGACTCTGATGCTTTGGCTTGATGCATTTCTGAACGCACCCATAATGTATATTTTTTCTGCATGTAACGGAGCCATACTAATCTGAGTAATTAGTGATCTGAAAAACAATCATTTCTTACTGGCAATGTACCCGGCAGAGAAGCATCTAAATACGAGACCGCTGTATTAAGCGGCGCTCCAAATACATTGTTGCTTCCAGAGAAGAGTTTTGAATCAGTTAGTAGTTGCGCGTGCACCTCTAAGCCAACGACGCTCTTCCAGTTCCTGTCAAAAAGAACATTAATGAATCGAATTTGTGTTTTGACAAGCTACATTATTTATGTGCCTTGTGTTTTGAAGGGGTACATACTCGATAAAAGCTTTTGTGGTTTGTATTTGACTTGAAAATCCTCTGGAGAGTTTTTTTCTTAAAAGTCTTTGATACATTTGATGTTGTTAATTATTAAAATGCAGCGAATTTTAAAATATGCAACACAGCCCCAATGTTTAGGAGGTTTTTTGGAGAAATTACGAAAGAGCGGAATTGGAAGAATATACAGCTGATGGCAAAACAGCTGTTCAAAAATAATAGGTTTGTTCCTTGAGTGGTTATAGGTTGTTTCCCGTACGCAATGCGGGATCTCACGGGTAGGGAAGCGCGATACCGATACGATATTCAATATCGATACAATATTTTGTTCGATATTTATAATATCGGAAAATTTTCTCCCCAAACCCTCCCCACTAGAAAGCGGACATTCCACGCTTTCAAACAGGCGTACGCCCCCCTTGGGCTCCCCCCACAGGCCCCTAGGGAACCGTTTGAAAAAGGGGGAAACACGGAATTTTCTTAGGCAAACTGAGCAGTTTGAAGTGGAATATGACCCAACTAACAGAAACCGTGGGATTTTTTAATAAAAGAAATTATGGCAAATTAGATTTCGGGCGATTTTGAATAAAGAATAAAAATTAAAAATAGAAAAAACAAGTTTTTATAATTAATAATGTTCTTCTTAACAAATGTATTTTTGCTTAGAATTCCTTTCTGCGTAGGCGGCCTTCGGCCGCACTTAGGGATTATAACCCCCAGGCAGTAGAATTCTCCTTTCTGTGTTGCCAAAGAAGGAGGGCTGAACACCTTTGTATATGCTTCTGGGTTATATAGTTTCTGTCTCTCATTCTTTTGTATATTTTGGAGTTTGACAGCTGAACTCCGCCATTTAATTTGCATATGCAACCAAAGTCAAACGCGTGATTTTGAAGGTGTTTTTATTTAATGAATTGTGATTAATTGGTAAATATTAAAGTCGTAAATTAAGTTATAGCTAATCGAGTGAAGTGTAAAGTGAAGGGGAATACAAAAATGTATTGGTTTAGTGGCTGCTTTAAGGAGAACAGGAGAGATAAATGTACGCTAATTTCCGAATTTTACAAAAAAAAGGGCATATTTCAAACCCAATTTGTAAATAAATTAGTGTCCAAATCTTACAACAGTGAGTGCTAAAATAATGCGTAGACCCTTGACTACAAGCGTGTGGAATCTTTTTTGGATCGGGCCACCCGGTGACAAGAATTGTTAACATTTTTTGGTAATAAAATTTTCCGGTCACAAAATCTTCGGTAACGTGCAGAATAGACCTGTTATATGCAAATTCGTGGAAATTGAATTTTGGTTTCAAAAATTAGATTTTAAGTTATAAAGATTGAAAATATATCAACAGGCCACTCACTATTTCTTAAAAGCAACAAGTAAATGCAGGCGCATGTGAACACAAAACAGCTGATATGCACTTTGACACTGGCTGTTTCGGGCGGGAAGAAGAAGACACTTACGATCCAATACGTTCCAATTTTCGCTCTATTACCCATTTTGTTGAGTACGGGAAAGATTTCTGGGTCTATTTTGGGCACCCGCGGGATCCCGCGTTGCGTACGAGAAAAAACCCATGATCCAACTACACAAGATCTGACAACATGAAGTAAAAGAAAAAAGAAATTTTCTGCCTAATTTCGGCGCCATGTTATTTTCTGTGAAAAGTAAACAAAGAATACAAAGACGAAGCATTAACAAAAATATGCAGGCAATGTCAGATCTGTTCTAATTGGTTCATGATTTAGACTTTAATGCAGCATTCCGAATGCAATATTTAGAATTTTCGAACATAGTTTTTTGAAGAGCTTTCATGCTATCACATTTAGCAAATGTACATTTACGCGAGTTCGCAATCGTTCGCTTTTGACAATCGGTCGCTTATTCAGATCTGTATCTATAACAATCAATTCTCAAGCAGAATATAATGTGTAGAACCCTTTTTACTCTGCGGCGTCACGCAAGCGAGATTTGCCAGTACGTGAAGACGGTCGGTAAAGTTTCAGGTGGCATCACTAATGTTCTATTCTACTTGTCGTATTAATCATCTTATTTGTTTGACATTTGCAAAATATTAGAAATTGGGAACGTAATTGCTTCTTTCTCTTTAATTTTCTACACTGTTGGGTGAATGAAAAGTTAAAATGAGGTGTTTGGAAATAATTTTCCGCACAATACAATTGTAGTTCTAGTTCCGATATTTTGGTGGATATGATGAAACGACCGGATGTAAATTGGAAGATTTTTATGCTTTATATTTACGGTCATTTCCACATGTTTGTAAATGTTTACAATCATTTAGAAGATAGAAAAGAAATAGATGAACAGTCGTAGTTGGAGTAAAGGCCCGAAATTTTAGCGACACAACCGATAAAAAAATCAACGTCAACTATTAGCATGGATGTGGAAAGGGTGTTTGTCGATTTGGAGTCGAATCAAATACACGAGTGCGAGGAATCCAAGCGAAAACTGGTGGAACTGTTTACACAAAGTAAGTTCATTTATTTGTATACAATGTTGTTTATTTGAGTAAATTTTTTACAGACAAAGAGACATGGCCTGTTCACTATATGATGGAGTATTATTACAAAACAGGTTCCCAACGAATTATGGAGGTTTTGGTCAAAGTACAACCGCCGCACGATGCATTCATTTTCGACCGTATATCTGATTGGCTTAAATTACAAACACATCGCTTACAGGCTTTAAACTTTTTATTTTTTGTTGTTCGTAACAATCCGACTTGGTTATTCAAAGTTGAAAAACATCGCCTTATAAAAGATATGTTTAAGCTTTTGATGGTATGTATTTATTACTGCTATTGTGGTACATTTTGATCAAATTAAACTTTTAGACTGAAAAGGATATCGTACCACTAATGAGTGCGCTACTTTGTATCATAACATTATTACCCATCATACCTAACTTGGTTCCAAATATGTTAGGCGATTTATTTGAAGTCTTCGCGCATTTAGCAACTTGGAACTGTCAGAATCCCAAGGGATTACCAGATGATAAGCTTGTGCACCTACAGTTGGGACTACAAATGTTGTTTCATCGTCTTTACGGGATGTATCCTTGTAACTTTTTAGCCTTTTTAAGTGATTTTGTAAAAAAAGAAAAAGGTGCTATTTTCCACCACACAATCAAACCTTTGTTAGAGACAGTGCGGATGCATCCAATGCTGGTAACAGCGACAATAGATAGTGAAGTTAATCATGGTCGCTGGAAAGAAAAGGAGCCTCATGACGTCGTAGAGGAGTGCGCGAGATTGTCTCTTCCCATGCTTCATCAGGTAAATTATTTTAAATACTAGAGACTTGACATGCCAATTTTTCGTTCATAGGATTTCAACTCTGAGCAAATGGTTTCAATATCAAGAGGACTTATGGAAGCGCCAGGAGAAGCCCGATTTATGTTAGAGTTGAAGAGAAGCAATGATTCCAACTCGGCCTACAAGTCAGATAAGGTTTACTACACCGCTGAGCATATAAGGGACCAGCAGCAGCAATATCACATACGAGGCAGTAATGGTCCAATGTGGCAACATGACTTTGATGCAAATAGAAACATGAGTGGTGCTATTTGGAGCCCTTACAATGAAATAACAGCATCCGGACAAATGCCATTAACACCTACACCTTGTTATATGCTACCATTACCGCCTGCGGGTGCCTTCGTTTCCAGCATCTCCAATCAAGTTGCGGGTCTTACAGGTTCATCTCCGCCTGAAGCCGCTGTAGAAGCAACGCCGGAGACAACACCTATGAAAGACTTAAAAGAGCATAAACAGCATATGACGAATCCTCATGCAGTGCGTGCCATTTTTGCTAGTCAACCTTCTTCGCCTTTACGCAAAGAGAATCAAAATCAATTCAATTTCTCCGATATGGCAACAGATGGCGGAGCTGTAACAGCAACAACGACGCTGTTTGAGCAAGAAGTAAATACACGGGTGGTGACACGCGTATCTACAACATACGATCGCAGATTACAACAGATTGTGCATGATCGTAGCCGATCACATAGCCCATTTCAAACGATTGAGGCAATGATGACCAAACAGCAAAATTCTTTTCGTTCACCCAACGAAATCAACTGTAAGTATTTAAAAAAAGAGCGGAATTGTTAAATTTTCGTTATTGCCTTTCTTTCAGCTAAATGTGGAACACCCGATGCAGATTTAAGTTGCATGACAAACAGCAATCACATGCTGTCGTCAACTGTGCCGACGCCTACACCTACTCCAACACCGACACAAGCATTAACTCCCTCTGTAACACCAACACCAAATTTTACCGCGCAGTCAGGATCTATGGCGCCACTTTCAACATCAACATTATCGGCACTGGAAAATATTACAAAAGTTTGCAATGATTGCAATGAAACCGATCGATCTATGTGTACTGAGGGTGGGCTGCAAATTCCAACCAGCCGATCCATGCAACTTTTAATAGTAAAAGGCCTTAAGCGTCGTAGCCGTATGGTCAGCGACTGTTACAATGATTCAAGTTGTATGAGAGTAAGATTGAACAAAAAACATGCTGGAGAAATGGAGGCTGTTGAAACCGATATGAGGAATGTTCGGCGAACAAAGTCATGTTCAGCAATAAATTTGTTAACGTCAAAAACGGGCACAGAACAGATTCAAGATGACAGTGACGACGGAATTGCTAATAACGTTGCAAAGACGAACGCGAAGAATTTAACCATATTGCAGCATCGTTTGCAAAAAAGCGGAAAAATGTTAGCTATTGCAACTGCTAAGAAACAATTGCTTGATGGCGGTGCAGTGGTCAATTCGTTCAATCATGCTTCAACGCAGACCGTTGAAAATATTTCTCAAAATTACGAAAACTCTTTGTTTCAAATGTTGCTTGAGAGTGTGAATTTACGTAACGTGCATGAAAGGAATCAGCTGTATCCACAAGAGCTACTAGATCTGTATGTATCACGCAATTCGCGATCAAAAGACGGAAATGATATAGGGGGCCGACTGGATCAGGTATGGATGTAATTTGTTACACATGGAAGAATACTGTAGATAAACTTGTTACTAATTTTTATAGGAACAATTTCAACTGCTCTATTTACAATTGCAATACGAGCGACATCGTCGTGAAATGCACGCGGAAAGAAACAGACGTCTAATGGGACGAAGTCGCGATAAGCGCAGTGTTGAAATGGAACGTGATCGCTTGCGTGAACAAGTTAAAAGTATCACCGCTAGGAACAAAGAACTACTGCAACAAATCGAAAATAACACCAAATTGCACAATGAGCGTGAGCAGCTCTACATAGATGAATTGACCCAGATCAAGTTTAAATACCAAAGTGAAATAGAGCAAAACAAGTGCCTTCGGCAGGCCAACGATAACTTACAAGTTCGTCTAAACGAAGAGTTAGCTAATCGAAAAGGCGACACGTACGAGTTAGAGGCTTTGCGCGGTCATATCTTTAATTTAACTTCAGAATTGCAGTTGGCACAACAACAAGCAGATATAGGACTACAATGTAAGCAAGAATTAGCACGTTTGGAAGCTGAATTCATTATTATGGGTGAGGTGCAAATTAAGTGCCGCGACCGACTTTCAGAAATAGATAATTTCAAAGCACGCGATGAGGAATTCCATATGTTCCAAAGTAACTGCAGTAAAGAGTTTAAAGGTGAGCCGACTTATAAATCACAATATAGGAATACGTGAATTTATAAAAACTCCAAGCGAAACTCTTACAGCTGCTTAAAATTTATTGGCTATTGTATATCATCGGAAAAAAAAAATAAAGTTGTTGCGAATTTGATTAGTTTATTTTATAGATGATTTAACACACATCCAAAATTTAAAAATTTAACTCAGTTCAGCTTTTTATAAAAGAAAAAAGAAAGCAATTTAATTCGCCCCCAAAGCCAACTCGTACAATATTTAAAGAGTGCAGAATTTTTTAAACTAGTATTTCTTTTTTACCATTTGCAAAGTGTTTGGATTGGCTAAATGATTCATTATACCCACAATAAAGTATAATTCGCTGGCCCTGAGGAAACAAGAAAACGTACACCATTGCTGATCCTTCATCGTTCTTTACTGTGGGTTTTGAAAATGATTAAAATGAGTAAATATTTTTTTTTTTTACCTAAACAATTTTAATTATAAAACTAAATATTTTACTAGACGTACGGGTTTCGCTTGAAGCTACTGTTTAATTGCAACTGAAAAAAAAATTTGGTTTGTCTTAGATTTGCGTCACGTTTTAGAAGAAAAAACTTCGCAATTGGATAGTGCAAAACATAAAATCAACGAACTACAAGCACAGCTCCAGACTAGCGAAAAAGTTATCACAGAACAAAAGCGCCTACTCAAAGCAGTGAAAGATGAATATGAGGAAGTTTTCAAGGTTTTTATGAACTTTTTTTTCGTATTTAACAAATCGCTATAAACATTCATTACTAAGGCTTTATGGAGTGCCTACTTACACGCGCCACAGTAACTTTTACCGTGGATCCACGGTAAAAATTACGCCGATAGAAGTTCTGCCCCATTCTCCGGCAACACAGAAAGGAGAATTCTGAGTAGTAAGGGTTATAATCCCTTATAAAGAAGTTCTGCACCACTTCTCCGGCAACACATAATCCACGTAATTTTACCGTAGATCTGCGGTATGTATGTAGACACTGCCAAAATTTTATTCGTCTCTATAAGACCTATTCATAGATCGAATGCAAATTCTCACAGAAAGGCTGTTGTTACGGCGATCTAATCTTGCTTAAGTAACCAAATATTACAATTCGGTATTCCACGTTCCCACGACTGTCGGGTCTACGTAACCGGAAGGACCCAGACATATATTTGGCCAAGGACTGTCACTCCAGCAACATTCCCCACAAACTCTTTGGGGAACTTGTATGCTACTACAACAACAACATTCGGTATCCCGTTCCCACGATAGTCGGGTCTACGTAACCGGAACGACCCAGATTTATATCTGACCAAAGACTTTCACTCTAGCAACACTCCCCAAAAACTTTGTATGCTGTTACAACAACAGCAGATTCCCAGGTAGTTGTTTTTGAGAATAAGTTTAAAATAGAGCTCGGAAGCAAAGCAAATAGGGAGATACATTCCAATGCGAGCACTGGCTCTTCCCTCCTTTTTACCTCCCTTTTATTAGCTCGGAATGTAGCTGTGTAATATTGATGCGCCTAAAAGATGCAGCGATTTCTATTCTTAAGTTACATACCTGATGACAGTACGAATAGAAATTATAATAGCGAGGTTTTAGTTTTTTAAACTATAATTTTTTATGTTTTTCTGTATGAAATTGTTCTTTTTGTTAAAAAAAAAACCTTTTGCTGGCAGCAATCACTACAACTTTTATTCTTGCGCCTAACTCGTTATAGAATGAATCATATTGCGAATAAGTATTTGCAAAAGAATTTAAAATAAGTATAATAATTACCGCTCGGCCGCTGTCGTGTAGTGGTAAGCAGTGCGCGATTTCACTCATCAGCACCTGGGTTCAAGCGCTGGTCCAAAGCAATATCGCAAAAAAAATATAGAAAAAAGGTTTTTTCTTAACAGCGGTCGTCCCTCGGCAGGCAATGGCAAACTTCCGAGTGTACTTCTGCCATGAAAAACAGCTTCTCGTAAAAATAGAATCGCCGTTCGGAGTCGGCGTAAAATTGTAGGTCCCTCCGCTTTGTGTGACAACGTCAAGGCGCACGCCACAAGTCGGAGGAGAAGCTCGGCCAAACACACATATGTATGTGTAAGCGCCAATCTATTATTCTTATTGTTATTATTATTATTATAATTACCAGCAAGCAGTAAAATGTTTGGCATTCACCCTTTTCTATTGCTGGGTATTTGTATTTGTAATTGTACATAGTTCCCACTGCTGAACTAATGCAAATTTTATTGCTTTTCTTTTATACAGTCGCTCAACAAGAAATATGATGTACAGAAAACCATTATAATGCAAATGGAGGAAAAAATAATGATGTCTGTATTTAAACCACAAGGCGGTGTATTTTTAACTGCTTGTTCACCAGATACCGATAAGACCGGTAAGATGACGAAAATTTCGAATTTTTGTTAAATAAGTTAAAACTCAAATTGTATAGATGTTGCTTCATCTATGGATCGAAATTCGCCGCTGTCGACTTCTTTGGCTTCGAGTGAAAGTCTTTCTGCAAGTTTACGTTCCACAGAACTTCGGAATTTGCAGCAATTAGTTGAAACACCTACACTGGAGATAAGCGGGGGTGGTGGAGGAAATGGAATTCCCACTGTGGCTGTGAAGAGTAGTGCAAACATTATTGAAGGAAGGCGCTTCCCAGCACCGGATTTGGCTAGCTCTGCAATGACAGCTTCTGCAACCGCTGTGGCTAGTGCCATTAACATTGTAGCGAGTACAAGTTCTGCAGCGGCAGCAGCAGCAGTGGCGTCAACTTTGCAAGCCTCACCTAAGGCACAAAACTATGATTCATCAAGTGGAAAAGGCAGTCATATGCATCCGCATGTACATTTGCAACAATAACAAAGATAAAGAGGATAACAATACCTAATAAACATTTAATATAATTGCAATACGCGACTCAAAGTAAAGTAATCTATTGTGTTTATTTTAAAAAGGTTCGTGTGTTTGTAACATGTATGTACATATGTAAGTTTTTAAACCAGAGGAGAAAGCGGACAGATCCCTTCCTCACATCCCTAGTAGAAAAAACTTTGGAAGTACCACTCCTTTTCGGAATGACGAAGCACCTCAAGATAACCGAATACCAACGTGGAGTCCGAAAAATGCACATCACCACCACATAATTGAACACCATCCCTACACAGATTAGCGATAGTCTGAACCAACGTCGACCTTGTGTTAGATCGGTCCTAGTGGCAGTTGACCTGGCGGAGGTATTCGCCACACGTTCTGGACTCGTCGCCGGTCCGTCAAGCCGGCGTACTCTCCCCGACGCTTTTTAATTAATCTCTACATGATAAAACTCCCTCCGCCGCCTGTTGGAGTCACCTTGGTAAGCTACGCTTACGATTATACGATAATAGCAACGATCTATCAAATTTCCTCACTGCTAGAAACATTTCTTCTTTGCGCACGTATCAGCCAACTGCAACAAATTACGAGCCAGGAAGAAAGTTCGCCAGTCCCAAGCCGTCAGCACCTGCGGAGCCGACAGGGAAAAATGAGGGAAAGTTTTTGAATTTCTCACACAAACTTTTTGTAGTACTAGGCATATATAACGCATTAGTTAACAAATAGGGTTCTTAGTGGGTAGGCGTATATAACGCATAGGGTAACAGGTAGGGTTTTTATTGGGTTGAGAGCAAGAGAGAGAGAGATCTTGTAACGTCGTAGTTAGGAGTGTATTGCAACTTGAAAGCAAGCTCTTGATTGTGTAACGTCCATGTTAGTACCAGTGTATGATGAATTTTCGTTTTTATTAAATAGTATGGCAGCGCCGATCAGCTGATATTAAAGGTGAAATTAGTCAAGAATGCTGAACTTATACATAAACGCTGTCTGTATACGTAGAATTTCGTTGATACCGGAGCCCTCAGTGTTGCTTACTACAGTGATGCCACACATCAATACCTTTTCATAAACTTACCTCTTCAACTACAATTTTTCGTGCTATAGTAGATGCTAGCTAAATATAAACTTCTTATTTTTCAACAAAAAACTCATGTAACTCATACCAATGACAGTATGGATATCTGCGTATAATTTGTTAGTGTAATTTTTTACTTATTTACGGCTAACACCTTCTTGTTAAATACACCTTGATTTCTACGCTATGGGCTACGACTACAGAAAAATTCTGCGGTGTTGAGTTTTCATTTACATGGCGCCCTGGTACGATAGATCGTATCAGCTGACTCGGGTTTACGTACCGGTAGGTTTACGTTCTTGACTAATTTCACCTTAAATGATTAGGCCGTCTACACAATCCCAATAAAAAGGGCGTAATGAGAAATCGGCAGAAGTGAACTGTTTTTTATTGCTGTTTTAGTAAAGAAAGCATAAAAAGTAACTATGCTGGCCCAATATATGGACGAGTTTGAACAGGTAATAAATAATTTCTCAGCTTTAAAACTTTAATTAACAAATGCAATCCATAGGAACCTTTTGAAGTGTCGGAATTCATTGAACGACTTACATGGCGCATTAATAACGAAGTTGGAATTAGTGGCAAAAATGCAGACGACTTCAATCCCGTAGCACTACACGATACTTTTATTCAAACCATAAAGGATATGAAGATTTTGCAAGAAAAACAGCAGACAAAGTGTGAACGGCTCGAAGAATCACTGCGCCAAGAACAAGCAACACACAACAAACAAATATGTAAACTGCAGGAGCGTCATCAAGTTGCAATCGACTGGTTTGGGCAACTAGATGAGAAGATAAATTCTGTTGCAGGTAAAATTATACACCTTGGTGAGCAGCTTGAAAATGTTAATACACCACGTAGCCGGACTGTAGAAGCACAAAAATTGCTAAATCATATGTCTGAGTTCCTGGTGCCTGGTCCAATACTCAACGATATTTTCACCGATCCAGCGCGTCTATACGAAGCTGCTGATGTAATTCAAAAACTTTATACCATATCACAAGATTTGCCGATCGAAAAGTTTGCTGAATCGAAGCGAAAAATCGAAAAAATGTATGACGATGTTGAACGTCGTCTGATTGAAGAGTTTGCCACAGCACAAAAGTGTGAAGACATTGAGAAAATGAAAAAGTTAGCGCAGATTTTATCTCAATTTAAGGGCTTCACTCAGTGTATTGATGCATACATCGAACAAAGTCAAATGGTTGTGTGAATAATCCGTTTTTATATACAGCATTTTTAACATTATTATTATTAATTCGCCAACAGACTCCCTATGGAGGAAAGGATATATTTATCGGAATAGCACCCATGTGCAAGCATCATAATGAGATTATCAAAAAAGTCTTTGCCAATCCAGCTCAAGTGATGTCGAAGTTTATACTCAATATATACCAATTGAAGTTGCATCAGTATGCGTTAACTAAATTGGATGATAAGAGGGATGAAGAAAAATACCTACGAACACTATATGAATTGTATTCGCGGTAAGTGTCACTCATGAAATAGGAATCTATTCAGCCACGGTGTAGAACTAAATCAATGTCAGGCACCCCCAAGGGTACTAATTGCCTGGCACTGATTTAAATTAACGCAGCCTTTTCATGGCATGCCCATTTTTTTATATGCGAATGTGAATAGCTATTTTTTTTACAGAGGTTTGTATTTCTATTCTTTATTTAAGTTAGTTTTATAGCAGCCTGCCTTTTGCAGTAAATTAATCTTAATAATTTATTAATCTCTCCAATAAAGTACTTTAAAATTATCGGCGGATCTACAAATCTATATGTCTGTAATGGATGATGATCTGTTGCAAAAGTTAACACAGCAAATTTTTACAAAACACTTAGCAAACTATGTGGAAATTGAGTCAAGGTGTCTCACAACCAAATGCTCAACCGAATTGGAGCGTTTTTATGTTAGCAAGAAGCATCAAAAGAAGCCAACAGAACGTTTTCAAGAGTTAAGACGTGATATGCAGGCATTAATTGGCACACGTGCGAACATTAATATTGCTCAGATTGAAGATTATGGTGGAGAGACGTTTCTATGTGAGGAGTTAGCAATAAATATGCTACAGGAGGCGAAGGCTGCGCTTAAACGGTGCCGCTTGCTTTCAAGTGCGATTGAGTCGCCAACAAATGTGATAAAATTAAATGACATTTTACTGCGCTTTCTCATGCACGAACACGTTGTGTATGCTCTGGAGCTTGGCCTACAAGCGATACCGATAGCAGAAGGCAAAACGTTCCCGCAACTTTATTTTTTCGATGTGGTGCAAAAGACTAATATTATAGTACATCTGCTTGAAAAACTCTCGAATAGTGCCGTCATTCCTTGTATAATGTAATAACTTAAAATCAAAAATGGAATTTCAATTAAAAACATATAAATTTATATTCTATAGAAATACCCCGAAATACTCGGATTATATGTTCAAAAGGCGTTTGCTCATGGAACAAATTGAAAAATCTTTAGATCAGGGCCTTGAGCGTTCTATTAACGCTGTAATCAGCTGGGTAAAACTATATTTACAAAGCGAACAAAAGAAAACAGATTATAAGCCGGAAACAGACATGGATACAATTTCGTCGGCGGTAAGTGACCATAAATCATATGAGCCCCTAGTACAGACACATTTAAAGCGGACTTCAACGGCTAAAATCACATTTTAAAATAAAAATGGAGATACAATTTTTTGAAAAAATGTGCAAAAAGTGGCCGTAATTTGTTGAAACTTTACTCCCACAAGTATTACTTCCCGTTGATTTCAAAAATGGAATCGGTTTGTCTTTTTGTACCGGCTACCAATTTTGAAAAAAAAACCCGAGTTTTTAGGGCCGGTTAACAATTTTGAGAAAAGCGGAGTGATCACGCCCATTTTTTTATTATGGATATTCAATACTGATTTAGTTTTTCTTTACCGGTAACTGTCTTCGAAAAAACCGGAATTGGACTACCGGTTACCAATTTCTCTAAAAAGCGGAGTGGTTCCAGCCATTTTTTAACTTGCAAAAATTATATTTTGCATAAAGATTTCTCTTTATATATGTATATCAGCTATATTAGTCTCAAGAATAACAGTTAAAAATGAAAAAAAAAAATATCGAAAAATTATCAAAGAGCAAAATCTCCATGAATGAATCTTCTAATTATAGAGATGGCTCTTGATCAAAAAATAAAAATCTTCCAAGTAAAGCTCTCCTAAAAGAATTTTCGGTTCCTACAAATGCCTATAACTGCGGTAATTTTAAATCAACAACTTACTTAACAAGTAATTTTTATCAAAAAAAAAACCGGCTTCAACTCTCATATAAAATATATATATATATATATCTCATGATCCACTGATCGGATCTTAACCAGATTAGTATGGGACCAACTCTGAGACACTACCTTTCCGATGCAAACAGAATTATCGATTGACGTGGTCCAAAGTTATGCGGTAATATACATAAAAAAATAAAAATAAAAAATAAAAAATATTCCGACGAACTGATAACCTGCTCCTTTTATGCAAGTCGGTTAAAAAACTGTCTGAATTTTAATTTTGCAATATACTAAAACCTGATTATTTCTTAAAATCGATTAAAATACTTGTATTTGATAATAAACCAATTATTTTCGAGCTTTATTTTTTCTTATACTATATGTATGTATGTATGGTTTGCTCTTTATAGGCTTGCCTTCAAGTTGTGCAAAACTTGCAACCTGCTCTAAAGCAGGCAAAGCGGTGCGTAGATGGTGACAATTTACAAAGCGTCCTGCATGAGTTTGGTGTGCGCTTTCATCGCGTCATCTACGATCATTTGCAAACCATGCAATACAATACGGCCGGTGCTATGTGTGCCATCTGTGATGTAAATGAGTATCGTAAATGTATTCGGGAGTTGGAAAATCCACTGGTAACACAACTTTTTGATATACTACACGCATTGTGCAACCTTTTGCTAGTGAAACCAGAAAATTTGCAAGAAGTTTGCACCGGAGAGACTTTGGTAAGAAAAAAAAAAACTGAAATTATTGCATGGTTGGTATTGATTTACGTATTTTTTGTAAATTTGTTAATGGATATGAGCAAATCTCACGAGTTGTTACATTTTTCGACAAGAATGTCTTTTTGGTCGAAAATGGTGGCACACTTACATATCTTAGACAATGCCATTTTCTTCAGTTTTGCATAAAAAACAATACTCCATCGCGAAATTGTATTTACATACATACATAAATAAAAACTTAGGAAACAAATACCAAAAAAAAGTAAAAATAACTCGAGTTCATATACGTACGGTGACCATATTTATGCGAGCCGAATACGAAACAAAAAATAATTTTGCTAATTTTTTCCATAAAAGCTAACAGATCTTAACATCTTCTTAAATGATCTTAGATGTATGTATTAGCACTGAAATATCATCCTTATAGTAACATCACAAATTTGTAGGATATCCTTCTCGAGATTTTTACTCAACAAAATTTTTTACAAAAGTTTCTTTAAATTTTAGTACGATAAAGCGCAAGTTTTAAATAGCAAGGACAAGGTAACTTTTGGCATTTTTTTTTGTCTTGTATTTTTTTCATACAAAGTTAGTATGTTAGACAATTTGTTGATAAGGAAGCAATTGAACAGCAGGTTGCACTTGCACTTTATTATACTAAATTTTAATGAGCTACAAAACTGCAACCAAATTTGTACTATAAAATAAAAGATTATATCTTATTGTACTAATGGTTATACATTTAATAAATGAAATGAAATGAAATTTTTTTCTAAAGGTTCTGATTAAGAAGTTTGAAATTTTGGTGAAAATTTGCAGAATTTATTCTCATAGCTTTGCACAAAGTCGGAAATTTGGATTTATATGGTTTTTGTTAGGAAAAGAGCTTTACTTAAAAAAAAAATAACAATAAACATTTAATGAACAAAAGAAAAATAGCCGAACCCTGCTAAAATTTAGAATCCTAATTTATATTTTTTGCACTGTATGTGTTCCTCGATTCGAAGCACAGGCATTCAGATTACAAAATTTTCAAATATGAAACTTGCGCGAATCGATGAGTACCCTTATTGTAATTTTCAACAGGATAAGGCAACATTACATAAAGCACACAGTGGCACACTCTTGAAACTTCACTTCTCAAGTTGACAAAGTTTTTAATGAAAATCTTTGCGGTAAAAATTAGTAATTTCGAAGCTTTTACGCCTAAATAATAAGTTTTAAGGCTAAAATTGTTGAGATAATTGAAGCATTTTTTTATTGTACTTGTTTCTTTGTTGCCTTGTTTTCTATTTATTGAAATAAATTCAAGAATAATGTTTTAGCGAGAAAAGAAAAGAGTAACGCTAAAACAAACAACTCCTGATGTTCATATACTATGTACATTAGAGTGGTCCAAAAAAATAAAGTCGGAGTTTTAATGCCGGCACACCTTTGGATTGATCTATAATGAAAAAAAATATACCCCTATTTTTTTATTTTGAAATCAAAAAATATTTAGGGAGTGCTCAAAGCGCTCAAAGTTTTCCATGTATATTATATGGAGAAAAAACAATTTTTCGTAGAAATGGTATAAAGCTCTTGAAAATCAATATTTTTCGACCGGAAAACTATGGTTCTCTTCCAGTATTAATATCCAATTGTTTATTTAACCATTTTTTATGATTAAAGATTTTTTATTGGTCGCCCCATTGCATTTTCTAAGGGCTTTGGAGGACCTATAAAATATAGTTACCATGTAAAAATTGTTAAAGAAACAATTGAGTATTATTACTGGGAAGATAAGTACAGTTTTCCGATCGAAAAAATATTGATTTTCAAGAATTCTACACTATTTCTACGAAAAGATGTTTTTTCTCCATATAAAATACATGGAAAACTTTGAGCGCTTTGAGCACTACCTAAATTATTTTTTATTTCAAAATAAAAAAAATATGGTTTTTTTTCGGTATATAACAATCCTAGGGGGTGGCGGCATTAAAAATCCGACCTTATTTTTTTACATACATATTTGGACCACTTTAATGTACATATGAGTGTATATAAGTAAAGTTAGGAATCTTTCGAGGATTTTGAATCACTTTCCATTTTAGATAAACAATTTTTTTTTTTTCATATCTCTCCTATGCATGCATAGCGTCACATCCCAAGAAACATGAAAGTGGAGAAAAACATGTTTTAAGTTTACAGTTTTCATACCCTCTCATAGTCATTATTCATAGTCATTATTCTCAAAGGCATTATTCTCTTGTAATGAGCAATTGTTAATCGATACTAAGGCATATTTAATAAGGTAGAAGTGGCAACTAGCTCGAACACTCCTCTAGCTAGTTATAATGTCAAAAAAACTGTAAACTAACTAATTAGGCGCGAGTGCTATGTTTGCTACAAATTAGCATAAATTGAAACGCATCAGCATAAATACATATGTACAAACAGATGCGATCAACTAATTAGCAATGCAATTCAAAATAATATTGTTTGCAATTTATTTATTTTTAATAATTTTAATTTAAAATATAATTCAATCTTTAACAGAAACCACAATAATAAAAGTTTAAGAGCTTGCACAAATTGCAAAAAAAAATAATCAAACACAAAAAATTTGTCAACAAAATTTCAAAATTTTTAATTAGAATATTTAGAAAATTTTCGGGTATGCAGGTTTGTAGCCCATTCAATTATAGTATAAGAAAGTGCAAGTTTCTACCGTATTTAATATGCCTCGATTTTTACACGACATAGGAGA
>NW_023462322.1:0-592 GCF_013731165.1 Rhagoletis pomonella
AGTAATTATGTTCGCTTAAGTACCCGCATCGAGGTACACCCTGGTGCGAAATAAAGTCAATTGACATTATTACCTTTTTAAAAACGAAATAAAATCCATTGACATTATTTCTCTTTCAAACATTAAATTTGCTTAGCTTCGCGGCAGCCGGCGTCAGCGCGCGCCGCGCTCGTGCCCCGCGTACCCCGCGCGACCGGCGCGCACACCACGTCGCGCTACGCCGCGGCCCCCCGGCCCCCCTTCCCCGTCTCCCGCCGTGCTGTAACGCAGGTAGATTTATTTTTTTGTATACGTTGAAATAAAATTTTTATATATTTTAAACATCGAGGGCTTATATTCAATAAAATACCCTCTATCTGCACACTTTTCACAAAGATGAGATTCTGATATAAAAATCCACCTAAGCTTTAACTGTAATCAGTGATATTAATCCTACCTTATATAAGTCCCAGAAGGTTCTAAAACCACAAATTAGTTTTTGTGCAAATTGCAGATAGAGGGTATTAATGAATTCAAGCCCTCGATATTTCACATTTTTATATTTATAAGTTATTAGAAGCAGGGATACCAACTTCGCTCAAACCGTGCCATT
>NW_023462322.1:602-16960 GCF_013731165.1 Rhagoletis pomonella
CAACAACTTGTCTGCAGTATAAAAAAAATATAATTTGTGTTTCAAAAGTGTGTGAAAACCAATCAATTAACTTATATGATCTCGGTTCCGATATTAAATAATCAATAATTGTTTATACCCGCATTTTGGCACATTGGCTCATTGAATGTGCCATCTAATAAATAGTGTCGTCATTCTCCTTAGCTGCTTTTAAATGATGTCGTCACAAATTACTGGCGGAGACATGAATACAGTGTAAGAAAATTATTTTTCTATAATTGTTTCCTTATAGAAAAGTTGGTTTCTTTTCCACCTTAGACATTCTGAATTCGTTCAAAATATGCTAATTTAAAACACAGAATTCTTTCAGTGTTCCTCCGGGGTTTTTGGACATGGACTGTTTCTATAATTAATAAAATCAAATGGTGGTAGTTCATGATTGTGTGTGGATTAATATCACAACACTGAGGATTTGGCAATAGCCTTTTTCATCTATTAAAAAGCAACACTTACGGGGCAATGTTTATTGTAAGAACAACATTTTTTTCTATGAATCGACATACTTTAAGCATTGTTGACGCTATTTCCATTTGAATGAGGAAATAGCGTCAATGACTTTATTTCCAAATTTTTGTTGACTTTATTTCGCTTTTGAAAAGGTAATAATGTCAATTGACTTTATTTCGCACCAGGGTGGGAAATAAACTCAATTGACCTTATTTCCATTGACCTTATTACCTGTCACCTCTGACCACATTTTTTTTGGTATCACACTCTACAAACATACAAACATACATAAGTAAGGGTGCACGGGGCGGTACGCCGGGCCTGGCGATAGGCGGGGCGGTGGGCCATGCCATGACGACTGCCAAGCCGTTCACACATACCGCAAAGTAGAATTTTTTAATTTTAAAATTTTTAAAGTTTTTTTCAGAAGTGCACATGCCCTATTAAGAGCATACATATCCATACTACTCACTATTCCATGCGTAAGTGTAATCCCCATCTCGCCAGCTAGGCTACTTAAAAAGTTATAGGCGAAAATATTTTGGTTTTCCCATAAAGCAAACATTACAATCCAAATGTTTAAGATGGGTTTTCTCGAATTTAGGTTTTTCGACTTAGGCGGTTATTGCTTATGACCACAGAAATATGCTCGACAAGTTCGTTTGTATTAGAGGTATACGCCGCCGAGCCACAGCGCACAGTGTGCTTTTTGAATACTCCATGCGAACTAATCGTAGCGCTTTCGACAGAAGCAATATTTTAATATGACACAAAAAAGCTTTGAAAGCTAATTTTATTCCCTTTCACGGAAAAATACTGCCATTGACCCACAACTACTCCTTCACCTTAAAAAAATTGGTCAAAAATTGTGTTCTTCGAAAAAAACATGCAAAATCCACCGGACTTGTTCCAAAAAAAATTTTAATGTTTTGTTATACTAATATTAATGACTTTGAGGCGAGAAATGCGATTCCACTGTTTAGAAATCGACAAAAAAACTTTACCACCTCAATTTAAGAAATGCATTTTTGATTGCATTTTTTTTATTTGCATGCAGCGGTGCATCTTTCTCACAATTTTATATCACTCGAATAACAAGTACGCTGTAGTGATATTCAAGATCTTTAATTTGAGCCATACCACAGTGGTTGCATTTATTCGGGGAGAGCGGCCAAAAATACTTTTAATGGACATATCGGGATAAAATTTTTACCCTAAGATCTGTTAAGAGTAAAAACTGTGATAGGTAAAAGAGGGCGGGGTTGGACACGCACACATAGAGGCATGTGTAAAATAATAGCGACACGACATTGTGACCAGTTTCGGCTATTTTTGTTTTTTTGTTTGTTTAATGTTTATTTTTTTTTTATAAAAATACAACTCACTTCTAACAAAAACCACATAAGTCCAAATTTCAAACTTTGTAAAAAAAGTAGAAGAATTCAACAAAATTATAAAACAACACAAACCCTTTTAATAAGAACTTTTAGAAAAAATCTAGGTGTGCAGTTTTATAGCCCATTAAATTCTAGCTTAAGAAATTGCAAGTTTGAAATGGCTAAAAATTTGCGTTGATGGTGTTACTATTTGCTTCCATAAAAAAAAATTGTCAAACATACTTTAAATGGAAGAAAATGCACGACACCGTCAGGAAAAAAATTATCAAAAATCAGAGCGATTTCTTAGCCACTTAAAACTTGCACTTTGCAGCTAGAATTCAGTGGGCTATAAAACTGCGTACATAACTTTTTTCTAAAAGTTCTTATTTAAAAATTTGGTGTTGCTTTAAAATTTGGTGAATTTTTCTATTTTTTTTTTTAATAAACATTAAACAAACAAAAAAAATAGCCGAAACTGGTCACAATGTCGTGTCCCTATTATTTTTCACATGACTGTATGTGAGCGTGTTCAGCCCCGCCCACTTTTACATATTACAGTTTTTACTCTTAACAGACCTTAGGGTAAAAATTGTATCACGATATGTTCGCCGACGCTTAGTCTTTTTGAAGACTCAACAAAATTTATTTTCGGGCGCCACGATTTGAATTGGTGGAAACTGTTGGTTGACATTTTAATGAAATGATTTCTTTCTTTTCGAGCCAATTATAATGATTTTTCAAAACTGCTGATTTTTGGCGTTTAAATCTTTGCCAAAAGAATGCAAATTTTTTACAAACGTAATTAATACCTTTTTGCAACTCATACCGATCTGGCTCAAAACCCTCATATTCAATATCTTTCGCTATTGCACCCAGCAAATTTTGAAATTTTTGGGAATGCGTACCGAAATTTTCACGCCAAATCTCAAAAACATGCAATCGAGAAAATTCGCAGTGTTAACTTGTGCCTTTGGATCATGAAATATATAGATATATATATATTTTTTTTAAGTCGGTTTTTTTTTGCTAAAAATTACTTGTATAACCTTAAAATATTAACAAACAATATGTAAATAAAAATATTGACGGCCGATGGGGGAAACACACTTAAAACATTGCCTAAATACATGAAAGACGAACCAAGAAACACACAAAATCCTACTTTTCTAAAACAACGATTTGCATAAAACACAACACGAATTATCTAAAAGTTTAATTGTAGAAACAAAGTCAATACCTTTGTGTACAATATCGATTGCATACAATTTTAACTCACTCGACCTTTCACAATATTTTAATTATGTTAAGTCCAATTAAATTTTCAGCGTGCTGACACTGTACAAATAAAATGAACAATTGATGACACTTTTGTTGCCTTTTTCAGAAACAACCGAATGAAAACAAAAAATATATATAATATGACAGCATGAATTTTGGACAAAAAACTAATTGCTAAGCCTATTTTGGTTCAAAAATGTTTACATACATTTTTTCATTTTGGCCTATGGCAGCAACCACTGTGCATAGTGGAAGTCGAATGAAATTTCCAAGTTTAACTTCAGAATCAAAATAATTTGGCTTTCAAAGGGCCTAGAGACTTCTACCTTGGCTCAAATAAATTAAAGATCTTGAATAGCACTACAGCGTACTTGTTATTCGAGTGATATAAAATTGTGAGAAAGATGCACAGCTGCACGCAAATAAAAAAAAATTCAATCAAAAATGCGTTTCTTAAATTGAGGTGTTAAAATTTTTTTTCGATTTTTAAAGAGTGGAATCGTGTTTCTCGTCTCAAAATCTATAATATTAGCGTTGGGCTCGAATATACTAACTTTAAAGATTTAATGGTTGCATGTATAATATAAGAGTTAATGCTCACGAACTTACAAGGATTAACGTTAATTCACCACGAAGGAGCTAATAGCAAACGTCTTTTGACATTTCTTATTCTCCTTCGCTTATTGTTTTTCGGCTTTTGCATTCCTTCGTTAGCTTTTCTACCGCCTGCATATTTCATTCGCCCGCTTATAATCTCCGCATAAAAAGTGTAAAGTTTCTATTGAGTAATTAAAGTAAATTGAATTAAATTTAAACTAGTAGACCGCGACTTTTATTTGGA
Organism: Rhagoletis pomonella; assembly: GCF_013731165.1. Lineage (NCBI taxonomy): Eukaryota > Metazoa > Arthropoda > Insecta > Diptera > Tephritidae > Rhagoletis > Rhagoletis pomonella. The sequence goes on from NW_023462322.1 coordinate 4,587, forward strand.
AGACTGCAATCAACTCTAACAAGGGATCTACTCGCAATCAACTTACGGGAAAACACTGCACCATTTGCTGGTCCTTCGGTCCGAATATTCTCGAACCGCCCATATAAGCGCAATTGTATGGAAACCAAGGTGTAGTAGATGACATTCACACCAACATACATACATACATATACAAGAAGCAGAAATTTCATAACTCAAGCTGACTTTGGCTTGACCTCTGCAAATCGTTCTACATGCGTTATTGTGACATTCTGCTGTCCTCTGATGTGTCCTCTACGAATTATCAATCAGTTTACTTTACATTACTTACAAATCTGCCGGGACTTTATTTTGCCCTCTGCAAACAATATAAAATATCGTTCATCTACAAACGACCTATAAAGCAAAACTAATAATGTCTTCTTCGGTAAAAACTCGCGACTCTGCACTAAATGCTATTAAAAGATACATGACCAAAAGCAAAGACGAAGCTTTTCTCATGGACGTCGACACTGTATCACGCTATTTACAACTGCTTAACGAGCAATGGGTACGTTTCACCGCTGCTCAAGATGATGTTCAAACATCTTGTGGATCTGACAATGTGGAAGTACAGGAGAACGCTCGTATACAAGGTGAAACTTAGTATGCTGAATCTTTAGCCAACTTCAAACGGGTTCAAAAGTGTAGGGCGGAACCGCCAACGCAGCCTGCAGCTACGTCAGTGTCTGCTGCTATACGTTTGCCGAAAATGGATTTACCAACCTTTTCGGGCGATTCCACGGATTGGGTCGCCTTTTAGGACGCCTTTTGTTCGTTGGTTGACACCAAAACCGCTTTATCAGATGGGCAAAAATTACATTATTTGCGCAGTTGCCTAAAAGGTGACGTACTAAGCATTATTAGTGGCTTCAAAATCTGTGATGCAAACTAAAGAGAGGCGTGGGACTTGCTAAAGTCTCGCTATAAAGTAATGCGAGTTATTGTTGAGACACATCTCAGGGCGATAGCTGACGTTCGCAAGGCTTCGGGTGACACTGCTGATGCTATAAAAGGTGTTATCGATGCAATTCAGCAACACGTACGAGAGCTTAAAGCATTAGGACGTCCCGTAGACTTCTGGGACGATTGGTTGGTGCATAATACAGTAAATAAACTCGCGTTCGAAACCCGCGAGCAGTGGGAGCTATCGCTTATTAGCGATGAACCCCCCACCTTCGAACAACTGACAACATTTCTGGAGATTAGGTGCCGCTCATTGGCAATGATTACCGCGCCTGTTCCGCAGGCAACAACTATTAAGCCGACGACGCAGAAATCTGCTGCGAAATCAACCAAATTATTTCACGCAATTCCAGAGCAAAACCACACACGCTGCATGTACTGCAATGCAGCTCATAAGATCTACTCTTGCGACAAATTTCGTAGTTTAGATTTTACTGCAAAATCTAAATTTATCAAAGAATCCAAAGCTTGCTTGAATTGCTTAAGTCCAGGGCATTACAAAGAACGCTGTAATAGCTCATCCGCTTGCCGAATATGTCATCAACGACACCAGGGTAATACAGGTTCACCCGCCGCCACATCTGCTCATGTCCTTGTTGTTGTAGCAGCATACAAGTTCCCCAAAGGGTTTTTGGGGAGTGTTGCTGGAGTAACAGTCCTTGGCCAGATATAAATCTGGGTCGTTCCGGTTACGTAGACCCGACTGTCGTGGGAACGTGCTCATGTCGCCGATGCCATCGCTGCCGCTTCGAATTCCGCATCTGTCAACAACCATGCAACTGGTTCATCTGCCACCGCTATGGCAGCGAAAGCGCTGCTTCCCGCGTTTCGTCCTGCTTGAGTGCTGGCTCCATTCCTCTATCTGCAACGCAAAAATCGGTTATATTATCTACCGCACTAGTAAAGATTCGAGACTGCGTGGTCATTGGCAGACCGCACGTTTATTGTTCGACACCGGGTCGCACGCCTCGTTTGTAACGGAGGCATGTGTACAGCGTGTGGGATTAACACGTTCATCGTCTTCTGTATTTGTCACAGGGATTTGTTCATCGCAAGGCGGTCGCTGTAGAGGCGAGACGCTGCTCACGCTTTTGTCTAATTGTTCGGATAAATGCTATGATATTACCGCGCTGATTCTTCCGAAAATCACCAACGATTTGCCGATGCAGACTCTGAATGTTTCTAGTTGGCCAGATATCCAAGGCTTATTCCTAGCTGATCCACATTTCGCGAAACCTGGCCGTATAGACATACTCGTAGGCATGGATGTGATGGACCAACTAATCTGTACGGAGCTTCGAAAAGGTCCGTCTGGCACGCCTATGGCACAGAAAACAGTTTTCGGCTGGACTTTATTTGGAAACGTTTACAGCCCGTTTCGCCAACGCTTAGTGTGCAATCGCTGCATTGCGATGTGCAATTAGATCGAGCGCTCGCTAGGTTATGGGAGCTCGAAGATTCGCCGCAGAAACAGCATCTCACGAACGAAGAAAACTTCTGCGAGAATCACTTCATGAACTACCGCTTAAACCTAAGCAAGTATTGTGTGAGTCACGAAACTTCGCAATACGTAACTTGCTACACATAGAACGAAGGCTTGCTAGTAACAACGATTTGCGTTTGCGCTACGATGAGTTCATGCGAGAGCTCATTGACATGGGTCACATGGAGGAGGTGTCTGAAGCGACGAGCGAGGTGTATTATATGCCACACCACCCAGTTATTAAAGAATCTAGCGTTGCGACCAAGCTGAGGGTAATCTTCAACGCGTCCGCCAAAACCACCACGGGTAACTCGCTTAATGGCGCATTGTTTGTTGGACCCCAGCTACAGCAAGATTTATATTCTATATTACTGAGCTTCAGAACTCATCGCTACGCGGTAACCGCGGATGTGGCTAAAATGTATCAGCAGGTCTGCGTTTCGTCGCCGCCACGTCTCACTTGGCTGTAAGAAAGCGGTTGACGCAATCCTCATTGATTTTTACATGAATGACCTGCTAACTGGAACCTCTTTCAAGTCAGAACTCCGATCGCTTCAACAAAACGTATCCGAAATTCTTCAAGAAGGCGGCTTCGAGCTACGGAAGTGGGCATCTAACTGCGCTGAATTGAAAGAAAGCATCTCCAAATCATCTCAAACTATATCCCATTACATAGTCGACGGTAAGGACGTTCATGCGTTAGGCCTCACTTGGAACATAGTGGACGATTAGTTTACATTCGCAGTCGACCTAAAGGAGCCACCCACTATTTTGACTAAGAGAGCCTTTTTGTCAGATGCCAGTACTCTCTTTGATCCGCTTGGCTTACTTGATCCTGTAACAATATGCTCGAAAATGTGGTTCCAAGACACTTGGCGTGCTGAGGTTGGATGGGATGACTTGATACCAGACACAATCGCAAATCTTTGGCTTGATCATCGCGTGCAGCTTCAGAAACTAGTAAACTTGAAGGTGAGTCACTGGCTCGGTTGTGGAACGGCTGCATCCTTTACTGAATTGCACATTTTCGCTTATCCCTCCGAGCGGGCTTACGCCGCAGTGATGTACGCACGCACCGTTCATAGCGACGGTCAGGTCACCGTTTCAATAATTTCGTCCAAAACCAAAGTGGCGCCGATAAAAACCACATCTTTGCCGCGCCTGGAACTGTGTGCGGCTCACCTCGATACCCGTTATTTGCTTAGACGGACTCAACTATTACGTTGGCGTGGTTGCAAGCACACCCTAGCAGATGAGAAACGTTTGTCGCAAACCGGGTAGCTGATATCCACGAGATTCTTCCTCCGGAATGCTGGAATCACGTACGGTCCGAAGGAAATCCAGCAGATTTCCCCTCTAGAGTTATAACTCCGCTGAAACTTCTGCACCACGAGCAATGGTGGAACGGTCCAGAATTTCTGAGTAGTTCAAACCAGTTTTGGAAGCAAGGCTTAACAAAAACGTACGTAACGGAATTGGGTCTACGAATGAAAGTTCATGCTCATGTCACCAACTCGGATATTCATTGGTCGATAATGACTAAATACTCGTCGTACTCCAAATTACGGCGAATCATCGCTTACGTTTGACGCTTTTTGCTCAATATCCGCTCTAGTATTCAACGCACTGGTGAAAAACGATGTGGTCCTCCTAGCTGTGTTGAGATAGGTGAAGCTGAACGCCGTTTAATAAGGTATACCCAACATTTTTTCTTTACTATCGAAATTTTTAATTGCAGCGCAAAAAAGCCGATCCCGCTCCGCAGTAGCCTTTTGCGCTTGCAGCCGTTTCTCGACTCAAATGGTATTCTTCGAGTTGGGGGTAGACTGAAGTCCTCGGATGTCGCATACGATGCAAAGCATCCCATCATCTTACCCAAAAATTCTCCGCTGTCGAAGCTAATCATATTCGACATTCATCGGTTCACTCTGCATGCAGGACCACGTTTAATGTAAGTGGTTTTGCTACGCCGCCACTGGGTTATTGGCGCCCGCAACTTGATCCGCAGTACTTATCGCATGTGCGTAAAATGTACTTATTTAAATCTAAATCTCGCTACGCAATCAATGGGTGATCTTCCTGTACCTCGAGTTACCTACGTCCGCTGTTTCATACGCACCGCCGTCGATTTTGCCGGCCCATACATGTTTAAGTACACGCACAGAAGAGGGGCGAAGTCCGTCAAAGGCTATATTTGCTCCTTAATTTGTATGTGCACTGGCGCAATGCACCTAGAATTCGTGGGAGATTTATCGACTTCCACTTTTCTTAACGCGTTCAAAAGGTTTATTAACCGTAGAGGGTATTGCAAGACGATGTTTTCAGATAATGGCACAAACTTCGCAACAGATATGAGCAATGCATGGCAGACGACAGACTACAATCTTTCTTTTCTGAGTCAAACATAGAGTGGCGTTTTAATCCGCCGACCGCGCCGCATATGGGCGGATACTGGGAGACCGGTATCAAGCGCATTAAGTACCACCTAAAACGCGTTTTGGCGAAACTCTACTTTCATACGAAGAGTTTAGTACATTGTTGACAGAAGTGGAAGCATTCATGAACACCCGCCCGTTATGCGAAGGCACAACAAGCGCAGTCGACCTCGAAGCGTTAACCCCAGGGCACTTTATCGTTGGAGATCCACTTAAGTCAATCCCAGAACCTGAGGGTCAAGGGTTCTGCGGAAATCTTCATTAACGTTGGCAGTTAATTTCCGCAATAAGGCGGCATTTTTGGCGTCGTTGGAAAGATGAGTATCTTGTTAGCTTGCAACGTCGCACAAAGTGGTTTCGGCCAACACGCAACTTCGAAGAAGGAGATATAGTAGCTGTTTTCAACGAGCCTACTCCTCCTACAAAGCGGTTACTAGCGAGGGTAATTCGATGTCATCCTGGATCTGATGGTCGCGTACGAGTCGTGACAGTAAAAACGTCTAATGGAGAGTTTGTTCGTCCAATAGCAAAGTTGTGCCTACTACCCACCAAAGGAAACTTATTTTCGGATGATAACTGATAGTCCAATAAGATAATCATACTCTCAAGTCTTTTTCCTATATTTAAAGTATTTTCCTTCAAAAATATATTTTAAACATCTATTTGTAATGTTAAGTTTGAACATATCATATGGGCATAGATAGATACTAACCTTAAAGATTTAATGGTTGCATGTATAACATAAGAGTTAATGCTCACGAACTTACAAGGGTTAACGTTAATTCACCACGAAGGAGTTAATAGCAAACGTCTTTTGACATTTCTTATTCTCCTTCGCTTATTGTTTTTCGACTTTTGCATTCCTTCGTTAGCTTTTCTACCGCCTGCATATTTCGTTCGCCCGCTTATAATCTCCGCATAAAAGGTGTAAAGTTTCTATTGAGCAATTAAGGTAAATTGAATTAAATTTAAACTATTAAACCGCGACTTTTATTTGGAAGACTGCAATCAACTCTAACAAGGGATCTACTCGCAATCAACTTACGGAAAAACACTGCACCAATTAGTGGAATAAGACATAAAAAATTATAAATAAAATTATCTTTTAAAACCATTTTGTTTCATATTGCTTCTGTCAAAAGCGCCTAAGGAATTTTGTACAAAATTTTCATGATGAATGCACATTGAAATACATCGCTTGATGGAACTGCTACACCAGAATACATAACAATTTTTTTCAATACCACAACAATTTTCCTTTTTTACATATTACTACAACAACAATAAAGTTATCACACACCAAAAACTTAAACGATGATATCTAAGGAAGAAGTTTTAACAGAAGTGCCCTTGTTGCATCTAACTCCTCAATTAATAGCGATAAGACAAAAACAAATTGATATTCTTGTGTATTATTTCTTTAATAAAGAGCTGAATATTTTTTAAACAGATTTTAAATAAGTAAGTCATTTATTCTGGGGTCCCACAGTCGTATATACAAGTACTAGGTGGCTGTGTGAAAATTATGTTAGTATTCACAAGTGGTGGTCAAACCCCAGGAAGGTTTTGCCCCATCGCAACGCAATGTTTTCTACACAGGGTTAAAGTTCCCCCTTCTTGGTGGAAATTAGTAGTATTTTCCATTAGTGGAAATTTTAACCATCTATAAGCTATTTTTTAAACATTGATTCAAAAAGTCCTGTTCTGCTGGGAGTTGATGGGTAAGACTGTTGAAAAATAGTAGACCACCCTAGCTTTCTATCTATAACCCACAAAAAATCGTAAGAACTCCGTAAGTTAACATAACGGTAGATAAGATTATTACAAGAATTTATTAGTAGCGACATAAATTACTCCAATAACTTAACTTTTTGAATTTTATACGGATCTATAGAGAACATAGAGAACCATGTATGTATGTATATACCTCAGACCTTCTTCTGCTCGCCCATCCATCAGCGCCAGGCACTCAAAATTTTAATTCAAGTAGGAAGTAACAATATTTAAGTTTAAAACTAATTCAATAATGAAATAAATAAAATCATAATCTGAATTGGCATGGCGAAAGCCTAACGCTGACGAGATGGCATGATAAGATTAGTAGCCTCATGGCTCTTTAGAATCTACTTTATGGCCAATAGCGCCGGCGTTTCCAGACGAGCCTCCGTAGCTGCCGCCGCCGATTATTTTTGAAGTTGACCACGCCGCCGCCGCAAAGTCTGTCGGCGTAAACCTCTAGCTTGTATGGGAGAAAAAGGCCTAGCAACATCAGTGGCGGATACAGGGGAGGGGCGATGGGGGCGATCGCCCGTCCCCCAGAGAAAAAAATTTCATTAAAATATATTACCTCAAACGAGAAATTTGAAAATATAAAAAAAAAAATTTTGTTTAATCTTCAATCATTGCACAAGATTATTTATAGAATAAGAAAGCATGTAAATCTCTAAATTAAAAATTCCAACAATGGGTATGCAAATACGATGAATTTATAGACCTTGTCATAACTATTAATATATTTTAATTTTCATTATTTGTTTATAAAAATAAAGTATAATCTTGAACAAAAACCATATAAATCCAAGCTTGAATCTCTTTAAAAAAAACCACAAACTTTCGTAAAAATTTCGAACTTTTTAATTCGATTTTTAAGAAATATTTTGAGTAAGCAGTTTTTAGCCCATTCAGTTTTACTGCAAGTTTAAAGTAACTGAGTTTTGGCATTTTTTTTTTTGTTGATCATGTTAGCTATTTTATTCCATACAAAACATTTTTGACAATTTTTTTGTTATATGGAGAAAATGAGCAACACCTTCGACGAAAAAAATTCCCAATAATCAATGGATCTTTAAATTGGGCTACAAAACTGCATACTCGAAATGTTTATAAATAAATCTAATTAAAAAGCTCGAAATTTTTACAAAGTTTGTTGATTTCTTTTTTAATTTTGCACAAGGATTGAAACTTTGATTTATATGGTTTCTGTTAAAAATATGCTATACCTTTAAAAAACAATAATTAAAATTAAAAATTTTTAAAATACATACATATGTAAATGGTGAAATCTTGCCAATATGTGAGTGTCGTAAAGTTATGATAAGAACTAACTATATGTATGCATGTCGAATAAAACTTTTTGATACTACTTTTTGTCTATTTCCGCGGTGAATTTAAAAAATTTCACACTTAACTGTGTAACCAGAAATTCGTAGGGGGATAACAGCAACAGCAAAATGCGTAGAAAAAGCGCTTGCCGCGTTAGTTACCGATATCACTAAGGAATTATACTATTTGGACATTGTCCTTCCCCGGAGAGCGGATAGATAAAACTTTCGGGCTAATTATCGTGCATCTATCGCCGAAGATTACACTGGTCTACAAGGGTTTTGCGAATAAGACGGGACCTGGTGTTTCCGAACGGATTTTTCGTGCTGAACACGAATCTGGGGTCCAAAACTTCCCATCACGTCACGTTTTCGAGAAAAAAGGGGTTGAAACCCCTAAAAACAGCGTTTTTGGACATTTTCGAAAAATTGTAGAGCCGAACCCTAACGTGCTACAAACTTTGCATATGTCAGAAATTAAAGGTAAAATTGTGCCCTTTCGAATGAGCCTTATGCCAAGTTGATCGCATGTGCCCTTGGAGCAGGGGGTGTATTTGTGTCTAGGGGTGCAGGAAAAAACAGCGTTTTTGGCCATTTTTGAAAAATTGTAGAGCTGAACCCTGACGTGCTACAAACTTTGTATATGTCAGAAATTAAAGGCTAAATCGTGCCCTTTCGAATGAGCCGAATTAATCGCATGCACCCTTAGATCAGGGGGTGTATTTGTGTCTAGGAGTCCAATTTTTATATCCACCATATTCGACCCGTCATCTTAAATTTTTAAAATCTAACTGCAGATTCGTAATCAGCGACTTTTAATATAGTTAAAACCTTGGCATTATTAATTTTCTATGATCGTTTAAGATTAAATTCTTTCTGTGATCAATTTTTCCTGCACCCCTAAACACAAATACACCCCCTGCTTTAAGGGTGCACGCGATCAATTCGGCATAGGGCTCATTCGAAAGGGCACGGTTTAGCCTTTAATTTCTGATATATGCAAAATTTGTACCACGTCAGGGTTCAGCTCTATAATTTTTCGAAAATGGCCAAAAACGCTGTTTTTAGGGGTTTCAACCCCTTTTTTCTCGAAAACGTGACGTGATGGGACATTTTTGACCCCGGATTCGTGTTCAGCACGAAAAATCCATTCAGAAACACCAGGTCCCGTCTTATTCGCAGAAAAAAAGTTGAAATTTGTAGACCAGTGTTATTATCGAAAGGCAGTATTTATACCGCTATTGCATAATATTTAGCTCGATATCCGAGAAAGATTGCCAAAATATACATTACATAAACATTTTTGAGTTGAACTATTACTTCCATATATATAAAATTAGGGAATATAATACGCTACACAAAGACGCTATCAGTTTGGAAGGAGAGTATAAAGTGCGGTCAGAACGACGAACAAATGAGGTAAGCGAAAAGCCATACCTGAAATCAGCAGCAGAAGTTCCTGGTAAACACACTTCTCCGCATTCTGACTACACTTCTAGCTAGTAACGCTACTTCGGAAAGAAGTTACCCTTCGCCGGTTAAAAACATGGTACCATGAATGCAAAAAGACTGATAGGTCTAGCACTTTTACACGTACACTTAGCGTCAGTTTTTGAGTGCACGGTCGTGGTTTAAACTTAGTTTAAACGCCCGAGCTGGCTGCTTTTAACTAAGATTAGCCAATCAAATGTCAGTCAGCTGTTCATTGTAAATTCAGTTTACGTAATCTGAGTTTAAACTGCCACTAAGACTGGCCCTTAGATATTGAAATTGACACTGAACGGATAATACAAAGATTCCCAAAAGGAAAGCGCAAAATTGAGTTTGCAATTTAAATTATTATAATCAAAATTCCGAATAAGTTGTTAAGTTACTAAATTACATCCCTCATTTGGCAAACATTATAAGCAAAGAATAAGTATTTATGTAACATACACAAATATATACTGCTTTAATAAACCCAGAGCATAACTTTTTTTCTTGTGCTTTTTTACAAAATAGTATAATTGTTTTATTACATGGGACTCTGTAAATGGACCTTGCGCCAAATTCTCAATCTGAAACTTACTTAAAGTAAAATTATATCACAAGACATTTTAATTCGGACTTCATAAAAATTACTAGAACCTCTATTTCCGTGAAAAATAAATGAGGGTTCAAGCACGTTGGATGCTTGTAGGTCATATAGCTTCGATTATCACTCCGCTGTGAAACAAGTTAGATGCCTGTAATTTAACGTTATTCGACAAGTCGATCCCAATCGCACTCCCCAAATAAAATCCTGTATCCGCCACTGAGCAACATCAGCCAAAAAAAAATTATTTAAAATTAACTCGATTTTCTAGCGTCTTGAAATTTGCACTTTACCCTACTAAAATTTAATGAGCTACCTAACTGCATACCCATAATTTTTCTAAAGATTCTGAATAAAAAGCTTAAAATTTTTGGGCGCAAATGTTAAAGTTTGTTGAATTTCATTATTTTTTTTACGAAGTTTGAAATGTGGATTTATTTGGCGGTGGTTAGGTAAAGTGCTAGACTTTTATAAAAAAAATATCACAGCGCACGGCAGTGCGCGCGAGTGACGAAAGCAGCCACAGTAGCATGCTGAAATGACTCGCTTATATATACACGAGATTTGGAAGTTTTTATCCAGAAGTGCAATCGACATGTTCTCAAAAATTAGGCAAAAGTGTTGCGAAACAAAAAACGTTTTTTTGCTTTTTCTGGTTTAAGGGGGCATGTGGGTACATCCAACATATTTAGTGTTATTCTATAGGCCACTACCTTTCAAACGATACCTTATATATTAAGTTCCGGCTACTAGTAGGAAAGATATAGAGGTAAATGTGTTTTGGTTCGTGTCTCCACTACGAGATGCTTTGGTATGTATGTGGCGTGTGTACGTACCTTCATTTAATTTTTATCAAACTTTCAAAAATTAAACTCCAAAAAAAAACTAAGAAGGTTTTGTTCCAGGATGTTTTGATTCGTTAGCCTTTGTGGGCGTGGCTGCTGCCTGAAAATCGAAAAAAGGCAATTTTTAAACTACCACTGAGGCCGCAACACTCAGTCCATGTCATTGATGGGGATATCAGTAAAAGGGTCTTCAAACAAGCTATCTAACGCCATCTTTTGTGTTTATAAAATATAAATACAGTATTGGCCAATACAATAGCACCCCCATTTCAAAGTGATATTGTTTGCCACTCATGTTTATTTATTTATTTTTAAGAATTTTCAATTAAAATACAGTTAATTCTCTCACAAAACTCACATAAACTCAAGTTTAAAACTTTTTAAAAGACCGCAAAAAAGTGCAACAAAATTTTCATCCAAATTTCAAACTTTTTTCTCAGAAGCGGTAGAATTTGTTTGAATACACAGTTTTATAGCCCATTCAATTTTAGTCTAATAGTGTGCAAGTTTCAAGTGGCTAAAAATTACCGTTGATTTTTTAGAATTGTTTTCGCCGAGGATGTTACGGGGTTCTGCCTTATAAAAATAAATTGTGTTTAGTCGTTATATGGAAGCAAATGAGACAAAAAAAATTCTAAAAAATCAACGGTAATCATTAGCGACTTGAAACTTCCACATTATTGGACAAAATTGAATGCGCTATAAAACTGTGTACTCAAAAAAATTCTAGAGCTTCTGAGAAAAAAGTTTGAAATTTAAGGGAAAGTTTATTGCACTTTTTTGCGGTCTTTTAAAAAGTTTAAAACATTGGTTTATATGGGTTTTGTTAGAGAATGAACTGTATTTTAATTGAAAATTTTTAAAAACAAATAATTAAACATAAGTGGCAAACAATATCGCTTTGAAAGGGGGGTGCTATAGATATGTCCAATACTGTATGTCATAACGTTATCGCCTGAAAACTAAAAATGGGGCTGCTAAAAATATAAATTTCGGGCATTTTCTCAAAAACTGGTCAGTCGATTTTTTTCTAAGTTTCCACAAATCTAGCCCAAAACCTTAGCTTTCTTCTGGTATAAAGCTTATATCTGGGAAAGCTCTTGTTGTGGAGATATTGCGATTAAAATTGAAAAAATGTCGCTCCAAAAAGGGTCAAATGGTTAAAAATTAACATATAAAAATACTACAAGACATTCAGACGAATGCAGTTGTTTATTGTATCTAAAGTTGGTACCAAGTTGATAAGTTTTTATCATTTCTCAAATTTAATTTTTTTTTTTGAATTTTTTCGAATACAAAGGATATAATCATTCTTTTTCGCTTTATTCCGTATTCGAAAAATTATATGTTTCAATGGACTCATCGATTTGAATACATAATTTAGATTTAGACAATATTTTTAGCAATTTATTTGAGAAAAATAAAACACTTAGATTATTGTTTGTATTTTCG
>NW_023462322.1:17060-19682 GCF_013731165.1 Rhagoletis pomonella
ATTTATTTGAGAAAAATAAAACACTTAGATTATTGTTTGTATTTTCGTCGATTTTAAACTTGCTACCCCAAAATAATTGATATCAAATAAAACACCTCTTTGACGTAAAACGTCGTCTACTACTAGAAACACAAAATAAAAAACAGAACTTTTGCAACGATTCGTATGAATAAAAAAGATTTTCCCTACGTTTCAAAAGGCAGTTAAGAAATGCGTATAATTTTCGTCACGAAATTGATATCATAAATTTTGTGTTTCTAGTTCAGCTTTCGTCACTCGCAAATTTTACGTCAAAGAGGTGTTTTATTTGATAAACTATACAGTTATTGCAGTTATGTATTAACTTCTTAAATGTCTGTTCTGATTTGTTAATAGATATTGTTAATAAATAGGTAAATAACACTAAGTTTTGCTTGGGGGTGGTCTGTGTTTTTTTTATCACCTGTGCTATTAATATTTAAACTAATTGACTACTTTTAAATTTTATTTTGCAGCCGGCCAAAGTTCAGAAAACAAAAATATTAACATTTGGGATACATTATTGCCTCAAAAAAAATCATGCGTATCTGGTAAGTAAGAAAATATCGAGTAAAAGCAGTTTACGTCTATATATTCCACAATGTTCCATACATAGGTTCGACAGCTTCAGCCGAGGGGTTAGAGGTGTGTACTGCCACTGGGAGGGACTTAATTAGTAGTGATGTGCTGAATTATCGGTACCCAATACTCGGTACCCAATACTTGAAACAAATTTCGGAACTCAATGCATCCATTTCGGTACCCGATACCGATTCGATACATCAAACTTTCGCCACTATATTTATACAAAAAAAATTTATTTCTGTTTTATATGACATCGCCTAAAAATCCAAACAGCTTTTCCAACTTCAAACACTCGGATTCAAATAATATGAAGAAAGTTATTTTATTTTTACCAAAAATTAATGAGATTTATAAAAGTTCAACCATCCCTATCCTACTATGAGTTAATAAATTTTTTAAATTTTGGTTATAGAATCTGGATGAGCTTCTCTTGTCTTAGGCAAAAAAAAAACGTTTAAATACTTCCTAAAAATGGAACTGCAGGACTTTAAAAATCCTATAGAATCTAACATACATGCCCACATAACAGCGCTGCTCACGAGCAAATCACAAATAAGAGCGTCCTCTCCTGTTAATTTGTACGGAAAACAGCGCAAAACAAGGTATACAGCACGTATGTAGCTATGTTGTTTTGATTATTATGTTAAAAAAAAAACAAATATGTACATATGTACAGTCCATGGATAAATAATATAGGCAATTACATATATATGTACAAGGACCAATTAACATTGCTGTTGGCAGTTACATTTGTATATGAATATTTATATACATGTGTATATAATTACACATAAGACATAAGCAGGGCTGCTATGTTTTTTGTACATACTAAGTGAGCGAAATATTAAAAGCAGCAACTCTTATCCATCTATGACATAGATTCTATGTAGGTATATCGCTAAGCTCGACAACGGCTGAACCGATTTTTTCGAAATTTCGACCACCTGCTGCAGACGTTCAAGGCATGGTTATAGGCTAACAAAAATCTCGATATACAAAAGGGGCGTGGAAAGTTTCTCCCATACAAACCGAATTTTTCATACTCCATACCTCTGGAAATGTGCATGGTAGAGTTCTGGAACTTGGTATAGAGATATATGAAATCGTTCGCATACTCTTGAGAAATATTTTGGAGTTATTGGAAAAGAGGGCGTGACACCTCCCATACAAACCTAACTTTTTATACTGCATACCTCTGGAAATGTTCGTGAAATAGTGATGGAACTTGATATGGAGATACATGAAATCCATCGCATACTCTTGGAGGAAAATTTGAGCTATTGGAAAAGGGGGCGTCCTCCAATACAAACCGAATTTTTCATACTACATATCTCTGGAAGTGTTCATGGAAGAGTCCTGGAACTGGGTGTTGACGTATACGAAATCGATCGCATACTCTTGAAGAAAAATCGGAGTTATATATAGGAAAAGGGGGCGTGACATCTTCCATACAAACCGAATTTTACATACCGCATATCTTTGGAAGTGTTCATGGTAAATTGCTGGAACTTGGTGTGGAGATATATAAGATAAATCGCATATGCTTGCAGAAAACTTGGAGCTATAGGAAAAGAGGGCGTGGTACCTCCCATCCAACCCGAATATTTCATACTGCATATTTCTGGAAGCGTTCATGGTAGAGTATGGGACTTGGTATGGAGATACTATATATGTGCAATCAATCATATACTCTTGAGAAAAATTGCAGCTATTGTACAAGGGGCGTGGGACCTCCCATACTGCATATCTCTGGAAGTGTTCATGGTACAGCATTGGAGCTGGGTATGGAGATAGATATATGAAATCAATCCCATACTCATGAATAAAATTTCGGACTATTTGAAAAGAGGGCGTGGCACCTCCCATATAAACCTAATTTTTAATAATAAGTATCTCTGGAAGTGTTTATGGTAGAGTAGTGAAACTTTATACCGTCGTGGCAATTCCCATACAAGTCGAATTTGTATATTGCTAAGGTGACCAGAATTTTTTAACATTCCAGGAGGACAAATTCTCCAC
>NW_023462323.1:0-19677 GCF_013731165.1 Rhagoletis pomonella
TGAAGTCTGGGCACGCGAGGATGGGGGCCTCGGTGAGTTTTCTTTTTGTCACGTCGAACGCTTCCTGTTGCTCAGTTCCCCACCTCCAGTGTTTACCCTTCTTCAGGAGGGCGGTGAGTGGTTGGCTTAGCGCAGCGAAGTCGGGTACGAACCGGCGATACCAGGAAGCTATGCCGAGGTATTTGCGTACCTCCTTCACGTTGGTCGGTGGTTTTAGTTCCTTGATGGCGGCAACTTTGTCGGGGTCGGTGTGTATACCCTTGTCACTAATGACGTGGCCCAAGTACCGGAGCTCCCCTTTAAAAAAGTCGCACTTCTCGGGGTTAATGCGCAGGTTGGCCCGCTGTAGTCGTCGGAGTACCTCCCGCAAGTGTTCCACGTGTTCGTCGAAGGTGGAGCCTATGACGATTATGTCGTCGAGGTAGGCAAACGCGTAGGGCTCCATTTAAGGGCCGATGACTTGGTCTAGCGCTCTCTGGAATGTGGCGGGGGCGGAATGAAGGCCGAACGGCATGACGCGCCACTGAAACAGGCCGCGCCCCGGTACGGTGAAGGCTGTGTACGGGCGGCTCTTGGGGTCCAGGGGTATCTGCCAGTACCCGTTCTTGAGGTCTAAACTACTTATGTACTTTGCCTGGCGCAGTTTGTCCAGTATGTGCTGTATCCTCGGCAAGGGGTATGCGTCCGGTACTGACCGGGCATTGAGCTGCCGGTAGTCCACGCATAAGCGCCACTTGCCGTTCTTCTTCCGGGCTAGTACGATCGGCGCACTGTGCGTACTGCGAGACGGCTCAATACATCCTTTCTTGAGTAGCTCATCGATTTCCGTGTCGATTACAGATTGCATCGCAGGGTTGCGCGGGAAATACCGCTGTTTGATGGGACGTTCATCAGTCATGATGATCCGGTGCTCTCCCACGGTGGCTACTCCACTAATAGTCTCGAATTTTTGCAGTTCTTCGGCTAGAAAGTCGCGTATGCGGGCTGCCTCATCTTCGTGGTTGAGATCCTCGTGTTCAATTCTATTGATATTCTCCCTTGCGGACCGTCGCCTTGTATGGCGCCTCCCTTTTCTGCTCCTTGGTGGGCTATGGTTCGTCATGGCGGGTGGTTCGGGGTTCTCGGTGCTTGGTGTTGGCTCGCTGGGTGTCGCCGACGTGGGTTGTATAGGTGGTTCCGTCAATACGACGCGGTGCCCGCCGCAGGACACCGTAGCTCCCATTCCCCCTAATGTGTCTAGGCCCAAAATGATGTCGTCAATTGCTCCAGGCATGACATACAGAACGGCGTTGTGGATCGTTTGCCCGAGGCGGCTTACGGTCCTCACGGCCTCGGATATTTGGTTCCTGGTACCATCGGCTATAAGGATTCCTATGGCCACAGTTATCTTTTCGCCTCTCCCCAAGCTAACCAATTGCTCCGCCACGCTGGCGGACACGAAACTTCTCGAGGCTCCTGTGTCGATGACGGCTTCCGCGGGCGCTCCACCCAACGAGATTAGGGCGTAGAGGCGGCCGCGTTCCTGGCTCAAAATTATTGGTTGTCCGGCGCTGTACTCGGGGGCTTCATCGCGCCGGTCCTCTGCTGAAGCCCTCTCTCGTTTCCCCGACGCCTCCGGCAGCACTCTATTGTCCATATGTCGGTCCGGCCACACTCCCAACAGAACAGCTTCTGTGGGTTACGGCACCTTCGGGCGTAGTGTCCCTCTTGGCCACACCTCCTGCATGAGTTGCCGCTATGATCAGTTTGAATTGTGGCTCTCGAATTGGGTGGGGTCCTCGCGGCGTTATTATACGATGCCTCTCGATGATGCTGTTCCCTGCGTGGTGGCGGTCGTTGCTGAAATGCCTGTCTCGGTGGGGATGGTGACATAATGGTGTCGTCACCAACGTGCCTCGCTACTTCATGCCGTGATACTTCTGGGGCACGTCGACGACTTTCTTGTATGCCTTCGTACTCTTCCGCGAGCGCTAGGAGCTCCGGCAAGGTGTTAAAATCCCGCCGTTTAATGTACAGTAAGTAATCGGCGTGACTATTGCGGAAGATTCTCTCCAACCGTTGTTCGTTGCTGTAGGCTGCACGTCGCATCAGGTTCTGGATCGCGATCACGTAGTCCTTAAAGTTTTCTCGCGGGCGCTGCCTCCGTTGCCTGATGTTGTCTTCCAAACGCTCAAAATACTGGGCCGGCAGAAAAAAGTTCAGGAAATCACGTTTGAATGAGTTCCAGGTGCTCCAGTGTTCGTTGTTGTTGCGGTACCACTGGAGGGCGGTGCCGCTTAGCAATTCAGGCATCGTCTTTGGTAACAGGTCTACGTTTAATGCGTAGACGTCGGCTAACTCCTCCAATCGTTCTGCAAACGCCAACGGGTCGCGTCCTCCATCATACTTCACCGACCACTTGCGTACCTGGTCGATGATGGGCGCAAAGGTAACGGTCGGCACATGGTTGCCGTTGTTTAGCACGTCAGCGTTTGGTGCGATGGATATCGTTGGCGGGTGTTGCGATGGCGGTTGTAGACTTAGTGGTGGATATGCGAACTGGCTCTGCGTTGGCGGCCTAACGGGCACATTAGCGGTTCTTTCGCCCTGATTCACGGTTAACGGTGTCTTTGGTTCGCTTTCGTTTCTCCAGTGGGCCTCCTGTTCGTTGTATGCTGCTTCCATCGCGAAAAATTTTTCGTGAAGTTCCGGGTCGACGAGTGCTTTGGCGGCCCATGCCGCTATCCGTTTCCTTATCTCTCGAGTGGTGCCTGTGTGTTCGATGCCCAGTTCTTGTGTGATGGACACCAACTGTTCCTTGGATACGCTGTCCAGCCACGCTATGCTCACTGGTTCTGTCATGGCTGGTTTAATTATTGGCTTCGAAATGTTCTCCTCGTATTGTACTATTTGCAGGGTCCCTGCTCGGGCGCCAATTGTAACGAAGCGTTTTCCTATTAAGGCCCCGATGCTTCTGTTTTCTATGCTGGGGTATACTCGCCGTGCCCAGGGTCCGTTAAATAAATTTATATTGTGGGGCCTTTGCAAATAGTACTTTATTTAATTGCTGCTTATTTTCTATCACGTGGAAATTCTTAACATTACAAACATAATATCATTAACGGGACGTAAATTCCTAACGGTGCTATTCTATCGGTGCTGCTGTATCGCCGCTCTGTCGCTGTGTGACGCCGGCGCTGCTGTATCGCCGCTCTGTCGCTGTGCAACGCCGGCGCTCTGCTTCTGTGCGATGTCGGTGCCCTGCTACCAGGCGACGTCGGCGCTACTGTGTCGGCGCTCTGCTAGTATGTGACGTCGGCGTTACTATGCCGGCCCTCTGCTTCTGTGCGATGTCGGCGCTCTGCTATGCCAGCGCACTGTTACCCCACGATCGGGCGTCGCTGTCGCGCGTGTTTGCGGTGGACTGTGGCGTGGCGGCGCTCTACCCTTGAATAGCCAAGCCTTGTGTAGTCGCCTATCCACAAGTCGAGCGCTATTCGTTTGTAGCTGTGCGTTCACGACCACAGCTCCGTTACTGACGCGTAGACTGCTGGCGCTCCCCGTTGGAGCGCGGCTGCTGGGTGACTTCGGCGCTTCTCCGTTGGTGCGCGGCTGCTGGGTGACTTCGGCGTTGTGCTGACGGTGTACTGTGGAGTGGCGGCACTCTACCCTTGAATAGACAAGCCTTGTGTAGTCGCCTGTCAACAAGTCGTGCGCTATTCGTTTGTAGCTATGCATTCACGACCATAGCTCCGTGCTGACTGACTCGTATGTTTCTGAGTCACTTCTGTTATAGCTGGTGTTCTTCGTGTTGCTGAGTTGTGTGGCTACATGTTGCATTGCTATGGTGACGGTGTCGCAAAGGAGTGTTGATACGGTCTCCCGTGTTGGTTAGCCGTTTCGATGATGTTGCTGTAGTCGTTATTGTTGCCGGTGTAGTCGTTATTGTTGGTGTAGGGGTTTGTGTTCGTGTGGGCTAAATTCCGCGGATATTCAGTCCTCACAATGTATATTTTTTTTTCCAATAAGAAAGCAATTTTTTATTTACAATCCAGTCGACCATTACATAGTCCCGCCGAAAACGGGACGGTTGGCAACCGTGATCATTAAGCGGAACCTGCAGGAACGTGAATATGTAAATTAGGTCGCAGGAATGTAAAACGTGATTTTCGGGACGAAGAACCTTGAACTTGATATTCGGAACGCAGAAGGTTGTGAAATTACCGGCATCTTGAAAACAGTGGTGGTAAAAATTTTTTTAAACTTAGAGAAGGGGCCATTTATGGATCTTAGCCAAACTACGCCTAATCGTTACTATTCATGCATGGTAAAAAAATGTCAATAGGATTTTTATCTATCTCATAATTATATACTGGGAACTGTGGGACTCGGTGACTTACACTAAAATCCGGGGCACTAGGTTCGTCAGCGTCGAAGCGTCTTAATTTGTTCGCTACTTGATACTCGTCAGGTGAGTTTTGGGCTGTCACTGCAGTTTGTGCAAGTTCGATAGCCGGACGAGCAGAACTTTTCGGGTTTAAAGGGGTCGTTCTTTTTACGGAATGCATTCGGAACGTAGCACTTTTTGTTTTGGTTATTCATGGACATTGAAAATACACTTTTTCTCTCAAATAAGTAAACTAATTTTATCTCAAAATATGGATCAATAACACCGCGTTAACGTTGAAACTCTAAATCAGAGGTTCTTAAACTTTTAAGATGATGGAATCCTTACTAACCACATTTCATTTTATGGAACCCTACATCAAATAACTAAAAATCTAAGGCAGAGCAATTTACATATATGTGAATAAAAATTTTACTAGAAATAGTATACATACATACTTTAAATTTTAATGTGAAGAAAGAAATTGTTTCACTCTTAGTAATTATTGTATAAAATAGTAGTTCGATATAATGTCTGAAAGCTGTATGCGCATTCTGGGGTAGCATTCAATTTCGACCTGAATCTGTTTTTTGTATAAGTGTTAGCTGAATCCCTTGTTTACAGAGTACGTTGTAACAGAAGGAAGCAAAGTTAAGATGGCCTTTTTAGCGACTTCATGATATTTAGTCTTAACACTAACTCAAAACTCTTTCAGAGACGCAGATTCAAATGTGTGTTACAATGTCGAAGTACTCTGGAGGTATATGAATGCTTCGTAAATGAATTTTGTATCAAACCGATATTACTACTACCATCCGAAAAATAATCTGACAAACATTTCAGGTGATTTACCAAGTGCCCAGCTATGACATTTCACATTTCATTTGGCAATTCGTCGCGTTCCTTGTAGAAAGTTGTATATAACCCTTTGGCTACAACAACACATACCGGTTAGAAAAAAACAAGCTGGCAAGCGCAAGCTCAACGCTCTTATGTAGGTAGGGCACTCACTACGGCAATCATACCAACTACGAGTACATATGATACTTGAAAATAGATAATTGCATCTCGGTCAAGCTGTTTGTAGAACTTTTCTTTCTGTGTGCAACTCAAACCGACCGCCGTGCTTATTTATACCAAAACTAATTTCGCGGAACCCCGGTGACTTTTCTACGGAACCCTTGGGTTCCGCGGAACGCACTTTAAGAAGCTCTACGCTAAATAATATTGAACGTGCAAAATGTTGAAAGAAGCAATTTGAGTCCAATTACACTATGCGACAAAATAAAAATTTTTGGCTGGGTATTGAGTTAAACCAAAAGCATGTGATAGTTTTAGATGTCAATAATACTACGTTAATGGTCGTTTTTCGAGTTTACCTCAAACAAGGAAGATATCCTTAATTGAATCCTTGCACATAATTTATTAACTTCAAATTTTTTTAATGGGTTCTATTCATGAAATAAGCTAACACTTGTTCGAGCATATTTTTTTCGCTTTTTTCTGTTGAGTTATGATCTGTCAAAGTTTGCATTTTTGTCGTGATTCTGACTAATTTCTCTATAAAAAACGTGGTTCACAAAAATGGGCGCTTTTCAAGAACTATTTTTAAAATATTTTTCTTTATGACGTGAGAATCAACAATTTTTGGTAATTTCTTTTCGAAAACTTATGTTAATATATATTTGGTAAGTTGTTAAACCACGTTTTTTTTTTATAGAGAATTAAGCAAGGATTACGATGTTATAATTTTAAATCCCTAATTTACTGGCCTTTACTATGCAAATCAACTTCAAAAAGTTCAACGGTTAATGGCTAAGTTAGCTTTAGAACAATCTTGACTATCTTACACTGAGGGAAAAAAATTTACAATTAAAAAAAACGTACTAAATTTAAAAAATACACATATGAAAGAGCACCAACCCAACCCTTTTTAAATTTGAGTATGTAGGTTATAAAAGATGTCGTTGTGAAGGGCACAGATGCTTTTTAATAATTAAGAAAAAATAAAATAAAAAAATAAAATAATTTTTTATGTCCGTCTGATGGTGACTGAACCCGGACCCTCTTGGCAGCAACCAATTGTATCAAGCGTCTTTGCACACTCAGCTACAGCCATACATGTAAATGTGTTTTCAAATGTTGAGTTTGAATCAACATCACAGCGCGCGATTAGTGCATTTGTACAGATATACATGTACCATGCATGTGTGTATGTGTATATGTATTGTCACCGCTGTGCATGCTTTGTATACATATACATACTTTCTTAATTACATATGAAAAAGCATCCGAGACGTGCAAAACGCCATCCGTGCAATGAAAAATGTTTCATTTTAATACGGGCGTATTTGAATTGAATATTTCCATTATTTGTAGTGTATGTATAATGGAAGTATTCAATTTTTCACTTGATTTCATTCAAATTTTCATTTTTACAACGCGTTTTTTCTCAGTGTATATATAGAAATTTTAAGCCCATTTCTTAGTTTTAAAATGACGGTTAGATGAAGTCTCTACGATAGGCAGAACCCGAGATATAACAATTTGAAGAAGTACCTGATTAGTCAGAATCACGAAAAAATGCAAACTCTGACAGATAGGAAGAAAAAAAAGCTTATTTCATGTATAGACCCCACAAAAAAAAATTTAAGTGAATCGGAGACATGACATAATTATTTTTACGAAATCCGTCCGACTTAAAAAAGAATGGCTCATATAAGGGTTTTTGATACGAGGAATTCCCTTTTGATGTTCCTTTATTATTAGCTTTGCGCAAGATGGCTCTGCAGGCCAATTTTATTGAATTTCATTGAGTTTTTTTCAAATGAATACTTAAACTATCCCAGTAAAGAAATTATATGTGCATTTCTTCAACTTCAACTAGTTAAATGAAAAACCAATACTAGGTCTTTCATGTGTATTCCTAATAATTGTATTCATTTACTTTATCAAAAGAATATAAACAACTTTATGAATATGCATTAGTTTATAACAAAATAATTTAATTGTACCATTATGCTGAAATTTTCGTAGAAAATATTTGTATGTGCAAAGAAACAAGTGTTAGGTTACCGACTATTTTTCAAAATGTTTTAAAGATAATTTTATTTTTTGGTATTGGATTGTATTTCTATTGCACAATATTTTACCGAAATTTTGTAGTAAAATTTGTATTACTTCCTCCTGTTTGTGAAGTTTGGTTGGTTATTTAAGTTTCAACACGTTATCATTCTGTTTTGAATAAGTAAAAATATTGTTGGGAAGTAGATTTTACAAATCCCCAGTGGTATTAAAGCCCATATTTGAAGCTACTTTCTCAAAAAGAAGGTATTTTGTTCTTGAATAAGGATTTTGTTGTTAGCACGGTGTGAATAACAACGTTTTACCGCTGGAATTTCCAAATATCTTCGGTAGAAATGAGCGAAAAATTTGCCAACTTAATGCGCAAAGAAAGTTTCACATTCTTGATATTCATTTTTTCCATAGTGAAAAGATTTTATTTGTTTTCCAAGGCTATATGCTTTTAACTTTAAACCAAAGATCCTTTTCGCCAAGGACATGTTTGCCATGGAAGCCGAATGACTCTCCAAGTTGTGGTGGGCATCTGGGTCAACTATATTGGAGTTTCTTTCATTATTGAAAATATCGTTTTTCAATTCTTCCTACAAAATTTGTAATTTTTGTAAAATGCTAAAAACGCATTTCGTGCCATAGAGTGGGCTGTGGTTTAGCGATCTATTTCTTCACCTTAAGTACCAAAACTGTGTTTATTATTTATTGTGAATTTTTACTTATTACAGAGAGATTCAAATACATTTAAATTTTTACGGTAAATCATGCTATTCCTAGTAGCTAACTATTGGATATGTCATTTGCACCATTCCTTTGGGGCTTATATAGGGCACCAAGCTTATTATTTCTATAGTCGTCGGGATTTTTAAAGGAATAAGATAAGAATAATAAGATTATTATATTCTGCTGTCCAATTACGTCACCAGTTATTTAGCTAGATTTCATGCCACACAACTTCATTCCTGATATATGTCCGGGCTGTTCTTCAAATAGTTCAATGTCATGGGATATTATGGGCCATATTATAACTAGGGAAAATAATAAAACGGTTTTTATTATGAAAATAGCTGATATATGTTTAAGTTTTAACCACACAGTCATTGATGTAGTTTTCTGTTGAAAATTTTTGACACTGGAGCAGACGGAACTGAATACTTCATTTTGCACATATAATTATTTAGTATTGAATACAGTACATTTTGCTTAGCTGCACATCCCTCTTTGCACGAAAAACTTGTGCACCTAACCGAAAACGGCACTTAAGCGAATTTTCTTTACTACTTCAATGAGGAAGGTATCCGAATCCCTATGAAACCAAATAATGGAGAAGCACTTATCACGTAGAAAATAATGCAAGCGAAATTTTTTTTGAATGGTATCTTATTATCTATATAACTAGAAAAATTGATAGCCATTTCCGTTGTTCTGCGATATGAGTAAAATAAATAAAAGCTTGTAAAATTAGGTAATTGTAGGCCGGTGCAGGTAAACGTAATACTTTCTTTGATAATTGATACTAGTTGCAAAATTTTTAAGGCAGCTATCGCCAATGTGTAGGTATGTTGAATGCATTTATCGGAGCAGTTTCCTTATAAATGTTAAAAATAATGGCTCTGATGCGCATTTTGGGGTAGGTATCTTAAATGTGCACTTAAGCAAAATGGCAGCAAAGCAAAATATACAGTATTAACTATTGTTTGTGATAATGGTGATTAAAGTTGTAAAGGAACATCAACTTAACATACTGATAAAGGCTATTATAATCTTCCTTAATAGAGCTAAAATGAGGAAAAACATTTTGCACATATAATTATTTTATTGGGGTACGTAAACGTCTTTATTAAAAAATTCAACCGCGATGTTATTTGAAACCACGGCAATCAAGGCACATTGAACAGGTAGTATCAGTAGAGCAGCTGATTTGATTTTTTTTTTTAAATTATGTGGTCTTGAAAATGTCAAATGTTTTTATTTATTCTCACAAAAATTCTAAATTGTTAAAATATATTGCACGTGAAACCTTTTTTTATACAAAACAAATGATTGAACAGCAGCTTTTGGAACGTTCGCCCAACTCAGCAGTAGAACCGCTGATTACTGGGCCTTGTAAAGGATGGATCAATGCTTCGAGGAGCGAACAAATTTACTAATAAAGTTGCAACAATTTCTATTTTTTCCAATTTTCATTTTTTTATAATATTTCTTAATTCACATGGCTCGCTTTGCTTTAGAAGAAAAAAATCATAACAGTTTTTGACACTTTCGATACCAGAAGCAACAACAAAATACACGCAAATGTTGTTTTTGCTCAATATGCCTTGACCGCAATTAATATTTTAAACGGAAAGTAATTTATTTATTGTATTTTGTTTTATTCGTTTCTTATTTTTTGCATTTTATTTTGGTTTTCAAAATCATTGTCATGTGAAAAATTTACAAAGTTCATGCTTGCATTTACGTCATCAGCTCTAGCCATAATGTATATATTTTCTTTTATAATTAACCATTTTTTAAA
Organism: Rhagoletis pomonella; assembly: GCF_013731165.1. Lineage (NCBI taxonomy): Eukaryota > Metazoa > Arthropoda > Insecta > Diptera > Tephritidae > Rhagoletis > Rhagoletis pomonella. Next base: position 9,957 of record NW_023462323.1, read on the forward strand.
TTAAAACACCAAAGAAAGTGATAAATTGCTGTTATCGAAAACCCACAAAATTAAATAACTCATCAAAATAGTTGCTCCTGCGATTTTCAGACTAAAAACTTTAGAACCGTCAAATAGCAAAATTAAAGTCTTAAGCGAAAGTAATAAAATAACTATGCATAACGATGATTTTGATAATCGAAATAAAAAGCAAAGGAGAAGGAAAGTTTGAACAAATAGTAGACAAAGAATAAAACAAAATACAGTAAATAAATTAATTAGTTATAAATTAATTAAATTACAAATTAATATAAATTTGGTGGGTGCGATAACACCATACGCAATAATGCCATATGGTCTTATTTCCATTTTGTTTTGGAAATAAAACCATATGACGTTATTTCAAATCCAGAAGTGAAATAAAGTGATTTTCAAAATTGTACAAATGAGTAATAAAGTCTTAATTGAAATTACAATCGCTTCAACTAAAAATGGTTATCTGGCCACACTCTTTGCTTATCACATTTTTCCTATTAATTGACTGTGGGCGTGTTTCTTTATTATTCGACGGGTCTAGAAGATAATAGTTGTGTAGTTTATCAGGAATAAAGGTTACTTACTTGGTTTCTCTACCGCCATTATTTTCATGCAATATTCTATGAATTCTGTACTAGAGACGAAATGAAAAGAATGCGTTCAGATTATCCGGGAATAGGGTTGCCAGATTTTTAATGCACAAAATCAGTACGTTAGACTTTTTCATGCAAAAAAATCAGTACTTTTCAGAACATTTATATTTTATATTTTTAACAATACCCAAAATGCAAAACATGAGAAATAGGCAACAACCGTCAATGGCAACAAATTGGCGGGTCACCGATTTATTGCCTTGGTCACAAATCGGCATCATCATTTCTTTCATACCAACTTTGAAATAAATAAGTTATCAAAAATTCCCAATGTTATGAATTTCGCGCCAACACTATTATCCAAAATCGTTTAATTTATACCAAGGACAGGATTGAAAAAATAGGAAGCTCCATAGTGAAAGAAAGAATTCATTCAGTTTATGTACAAAAAATAAATGAAGTATTAATATTATTCCAAATATCGCCTGAAGCGATAAGAAAACGACTCATTCTGGTAATAAGAACGCGACTCGCCCGGGCGAGTTGCCTTCGGCGGACATATTAGAGCGACTGGTAATAGGAAATCGATACGATGGCAATATTACCGGCAATAAATTTTTTCCGAGGGCGAGACGTTTTCTTTTTGCCGGCAACAAAAGTTGTTTGGTGGGTATTTCGGTATACAAGTAAAAATTAAATAAAAAAAACAAAAGTCTTATTCATTTTAACATGAGTGTACACATCATTGTACACAGCAGCCAATAAATTATTCCATATTTATGACATTTTTGTATAGCAATAATGAGATCATATGCATCTGCAGTGTTTAAACAGTCAAAGAATTCTATACATTTAATTTTAAAATTACTTTTAATTTGAAGTTCATTTTAATAAATTTAATTAGAAGCCGATTTCTCTATTTTCGCTAGGAAGCAAACTATATACTTAGATCCTCTCAGTTGCTTCGTTGGAGTGTGGTTGTGAAAGAAAACTAAATTACATATTTTTTCAAACTGTGGAAAAGTGCCGCTATTTAAAGACTTCATCTATATTTCCTCGTGGCCTTAATTATTATTTCTTCAACTACGCAAAAACTTTGAAAGACTAAGAATTCGCTAAAAAAGAGTATCTAACTCTAGTCTCGCATGCAATGTCAGTAAATTGTAAACAAAGAATAGGCAAAAGCCATTCGAATATTCAAATTAGTTGTTACTAAACTGAAAGTTATTTTCGAGATAACTAACAACTCTCGACAAAAAAATGTCAGCCTGTTTTTTTTTAAATAATTTAGGCTCCATCATATTATCGCAACTGGTACATAACAACCCGTAGTTGAAAAAAAATAATTTAAGCCACTATCGATTGATCTTTTTGTTGTATTAATTTCTTGGACACATCAAATATTATCTGAAACATGTCAACTATGATTAAATTATTTTCTTCTTACTTTTTACAGAACTGTTTAAGGAAGTTCCAACGTTATGTAAAACCTTAAGAAAATCCTAAAATATTTTGTTTGAATCAGTACAAATCAGTACAAATTTTGCAAAATCAGGACATTAGCGTACTGATTGAAAAAATGAATTAAATCAGTACAAGAGTTGAAAAATCAGTACTGTACTGATAAAATCAGTACGTCTGGAAACCGTATCCGGGAAAAACGTTCTAATGAATAAGTGAACAGAAAAATGTTCAGAATGTTCGGAATGTGAATAAAGAAACTTTCGCCGTGTGTTAACATTATTACGATAATTTTCAAGTTTACGGACACTTGTGAAAATCATTGGTAATCAGCAAATTATTTCGTCAAAAGTGGTATCAAATAGAACGGAAATTAACTTTTTTTAATACTTCAAAAGTTATCTGTACAAAATACATTCTGAAGATTATTTACGATTTTAACTCCTGGCGGCACCTTTAAATCATAAAAACTAACAACTTTTTTTAGAAACTACTATTTTGAGTACCAATAATTAAAATAACTAGTAATAATCGCCGAAAATCGGGGTTCGTGGTCTAAAAATATAGGTTTTTATTCTAAACCCCACATGCATTGCTTTTGGTATTTAACTTTAACTTTGGTATTTTGCCAAGATCAAATAATAACGTACGTACGTATACAAATTAATCAATAAAAATATTAAAAATAAAATGTTAATGAGCCACAATAACATTGACAAATACATACATAGTTCAGGAAGAGCCTGCCTGAAACTCTACAATAAAGCAAACGGATGTATAGAATTGACAACAACAACCACGCTGTCAAGTTTCAATAGCGGCAAATCAGCTGCACTTGATAGTAGTTGGTTGAATAAGGAAAATGAATTAGCAACAAGAGTTTACGGGGTGAACATAGCTCAGTGGCTAACGCTTCTGACTTTGCACATCGATTACGCAGGTTCGATCCCTGCTGAAGTCTAGAAAAAAGAAGTCTGATGTGGAGATGTGGTGATTTCCGAAATAGCTGCTATAACTTCTACCGCTTAGACTTTGTTTCTTTTTCAATTTTTCCTAATAAACAATCGTGGTACAAAGCTCAATAAAAATATTAAAAATAAAATATTAATAAGCCACAATAACAGTGACAAATACATACATAGTTTAGGAAGAGCCTGCCTGAAACTATACATTATAGAATTGACAACAACAACCACGCTGTCAAGTTTAAATAGCGGCAAATCAGCTGCACTTGATAGTAATTTGTTGACTAAAGGAAAATGAATTAGCAACAAGAGTTTACGGGGTGTACATAGCTCAGTGGTTAAGCTTCTGACTTTGCACATCGACTACGAAGTTTCGATCCCCGGTGAAATCTAGATAAAAGAAGTCTGATGAGGAGATGTGGTGATCTCCGAAATAGCTGCTATAACTTCTACCGCTTAGACTTTGTTGCTTTTTCAATCTTTCCTAATAAACAATCGTGGTACAAAGCTCAATAAAATATTAAAAATTACATATTTTTTTCAAATTGTGGTAAAATACCACTATTTAAGGACTTCATCTATAATTCCTCATGGCTTAAATTAATTTTCTGAACTACGCATAAACTTTTAAAGACTAAAAATTCGCTAAAAAGAGTATCTAACTCTATGTCTTTTATGCAAAACTCGTTTACAATGTCAGTTAATTGTGAAAAAAGAATTGTAAGTTATAGGCAAAAGCCATTCGAATATTCAAATTTGTTGTTATTGAACTGAAAGTTATTTTCGAGATAACCCTGCAGTGAAACATCAAACTAGTCGGAACAAATACTAGTTTACAACTAGAATTTCTTGACTTAAATCTAACTAGTCCGAAAAAACCCGGGCTTGTACCAGTTGCAAAACGATTTATTAACGTCTTGTTTTATTCGACTTTAAAATTTTAATACAATTAAGTACACAGAAAATAACTTTTATTTCGGTTTATTGTAACCATTAAAACGAGTACATATTTAATTATGTATATATGTATGTATTAATTATGTAAATGAATATACGTATGTATGTACGTACATACATTGGAAATGGGTTCCGTTTCTTAAGTTAATTTGTTTCTTTTTTAATATAAAACATATATAATTCTACTTGATGAGTAATTAAATAAAATGTAAATACTTTTTATATTTTAATTAGATATTGATATGCCCCAAAGTAGGGCAGGGACTATCCGCACATTCGAATATCCGGATATCCATGCGGATTATCCGTTGACACGAATAAAATCCGGATAGTATGGATATCCGGTTAAAATTCGCTTGTGCAAGTATTCGGATATCCGGATTTACGAAGATCCGGTTAATATTCTTATTTTCAGATATCCCAAAAAAAATCAACAAACTGATTAATAATATTCGTGAATTCAATTATGCACACGATAGAGTGAATTAGCTCTTGACGGACTTGAAGTTGACCGTTTGTTTTGTATCGTTTTGTCATCAATTTTAGAAATGCTACAATTTGGTAAAAAATTCACCACGACCAAAAGTATCGTAATAGCATTCACTATTCCGTCCATTATATCTTAGAGCCATGAAAAAAGTCTCGCGGTCAATTTTATGTTATTTTTTATTTTTACGAAACGATACTTTAATTTCCCAATACCAGGCGCTCATGCATATGAAGTAGCAAGTTTTCTATACGCATATACATATTTGTTTGTTGAACTTTTTACTTCGTTTATAGAAGCCTTTGCACTTACAAAGTAGAATTTTGGAAATTTTAAAACAAGGCGAATTTATATAAGGTGGTGTTACTAGCTCAGCTGATTTTGTGTATGTGTTTCGCCGCACGGCTTCTGATATCAAATTGAAAAATTTTGTTTGAATTTCTACACACACTCTTACAGATTTTGACAGTTTATGCCGCCAAAGCAAAAACAAAATACATGTAAATTTTTGTTTTTGTACTCCTGCTATCACCTTATATTAATTCGCCTTGTTTTAAAATTTATACAAACAATTTTGTGCGTAGAAATAGAAAACTTGTTACTACACATTTATGAGCGCCGGGTATTGGGAAATGAAAGTATCGTTTTGATAACGAAAAAGCCGGATATTCGGATAGCCGAATATTATCCTAGCTTCCAGAGTAACCGGATTTTTCATTTAGGTATCCGGGAAAAATCCGGATGAAGTTTCCAGCCCTACCCCAAAGGTATGATACAATTTAAATTTCACCAATAAGCATTTTTGAAATAATTTTCTTATCTTTAACCGAATTTCGCTATTTCGAAAAGGTATAAAAAGAATATTTCTTAATAAATTTTTATACCCGAGCGCACTTGTGCACAAGGGTATTATAACTTTGTTCACAGGATAAAAAGAGAAATCGATTAAGCGGTGACTATCTGTCCGTCCGTCCGTCTGTGCACACGATAACTCGAGTAAAAATTGAGATATCTTAACGAAACTTGGTACGGTTACTTCTTTCGGGCGTAGGACGTATGGTATTGAAAACGGACAATAACCACGCCTACATCCCATATAACGATAATTTTCAGAAATACGAAAACTGCGCCCACTTATGGTTACATGTGTATATCTTGGCAATCGCTACACCGATTTCTTCTTGGCACGGTTATTGACCTTGGCACAGCATACCAAATGGTCGAAAATCTTTAAAAATCGGACAATAACCACGCCCACATTCCATATAAGGCTAATTTAGAGAAATACGAAATCTTCGATAAATCAGTAAATATTAAAGCTAATTTATTCAAAATTGACGCTTGCAACAAATCTTTACCAAGAAATACGTTTATGGTAAAATTTTGGAAAATGGGCGTGGCACCGCCCACTTATGATCACATATATGTATCTCGGTAACCGTTCTACCAATTCGTACCAAACTTGGTATGGTTATTGTGCTTGCCACATAAAAGCAAACCTTCAAAATTATTGAAATCGCACTAAAATCACGGCTTTTCATATAACGGTATATTTTAGAAGTGCTTGAAACTTCAATATTTCGAAATTTAAGGACGCTAATTTACTCAAAATTGATACACCCCGGCTTACCATGTGGCGGTAGCTTTCGGAAAGGTGAAAAACATATATTTAATATTTGCGCCGGGTATTTAATGTTCGGCTCCGCCCGAACTTAGCCTTTCTTACTTGTTAATATAGTTTTATGGCCTTATTCATAAAAAATAAAGTAGGTTTAAAGAGCTTTTTAAATTGACGTTTTCATACATTTTTCAATTTATAAACCTTTTATAAAGCTACTTTATTTTTTATGAATAAGGCCATTAGTTTATTATTTAATGCTAGTGCCGATAAAAATTTAAGTTTAAACGGGTATGCGACTGGTATATTTGATACATAATTGGACTGGTACGTTTCTGTCTAAATTCGTACACATTGTAATTATTTAAATAGTATATATATTATAGTGATTTTAAATATATTTACTTTTTAATATATTTTTCAAATTACAAGTAAATTAGTTTGTTCGCACTGTCTATACATTTAAGAATGAAACAATTAATTTATTAATGCAGTTTTAAATTATGTACCAGCTGGCATATCGAATAAAGATTGTGCATCTGGGTGAAAAGTGGTTGAATGTTGAATGGCTCTGCCACAATCTCCACCAACAACTGTCGCTTTTGCCTTGGATTCAACATTGGCGAATATGGTCCAAGACGTAGGAGCGGTGCTTTGTCTGTCGCATTAAAGTTGTTGATTGCACTTTCTAAGTGGGAGTGGCACGCAGCGTTATCGCATACAACAACCAGATCCCCGACATTATACCAGTTTTCATCCATGCAGATGCACTATCTTTATACGACCTGGCAGTTGGAACATAATTTAGTCTGCATTAATTTAATTGTTTCATTCTTAACAACGAACAAACTGCTTCTATGGACTTGTAATTTGGAAAATATATTAAAAAAATAAACATATTTAAAAATACTATTTTATATACCATTTAAATAATTACAATATGTATGTAGTAACTTTCGTCTTCTGAAGTAAATTTTACGGTTTCTGAAATACTTTTTACGGTTTCTGAAGTACAATTGACTATTCTGAAGTACATTTTACGGTTTCTGAAGTACAATTGACTATTCTGAAATACTTTTTACAGTTTCTGAAGTACAATTGACTATTCTGAAGAAAACTTTACAGTTTCTGAAATACTTTTTACGGTTTCTGAAGTACAATTGACTATCCTGAATTACATTTTACTTTTTCTGAAGTACAATTTACTATTCTGAAGTACATTTTACTATTTCTGAAGTACAAATGACTATTCTGAAGTACATTTGATGATTTCTGAAGTACTCTTGGAAAAGGTGTAGTCTGAGACTGGTATATTTCCGATCGAAATCTGAAAATTGCCATCTCGAAGGACATCCCCATGTTAAAACTACCAGTTGCTTGAATGGAAAGATAATTGGCTGACTAGTTGGGCATGCGGTTCATACTAGTTGTGAGATAGTTTACAACTAGTACATTTGACTACAGGGAACTAAAAACACTCGACAAAAAAACGACAGCCTTATTTAAAAAAAATTTAAGCTCCATCTTATTATCGCAACTGGTACGTAACGACCCGGCGATATACCCATACAACGATTGATCATTTTGCTGTATTAATTTCTTGCGCATGTCAAGCATTATTTGAAACATGTCAACTATAATTAAATTATCTTCTTTTTACTTTTTACAGTACAGTTAAAGGAAGTTCCAGCGTTATGTAAAAACCTTAAGAAAATCTTAAAGTACTTTATTTGAATTGAAAATTCAGTACGAATCAATACAAATTTTGAAAAATCAGGACATTCGCGTACTGATTGAAGAAATGAATAAAGTCAGGACAAGAGTTGAAAAATCAGTACTGTACTGATAAAATCAGTACGTCTGGCAACGGTAGTCAGGCGAGAGCTCTCGCCCTTCTTAAACCCACAAAATAATACTAACATTGTTGAAGGCGGCGACTATTCTAAATCAACCCACGAAATATTTTTAACGATACAGTTTTGTAGGGTTTTAGTATCTGATGGGAATGGATAAAAATTTAATAAGTTACAAGAAAGCTCATTCCAATCTCCAGCAACTTACTTATTCGTGCTCCTCGTGTCATTCGTTCAAAAGGAAAGAACCGGAAGCGTAAAAACAATATGGCTACAAATTATGCAGAGTTGCTTATAAAAGTACATAGTTTTACAAAACAGTAAATCAATCGGTATAAAGTATTCAGTACAGTGTTTAGCAAATAAACCGGTATTTTCAAGAATCTAAGTTTTATCAGTAACATTCTCCTCTCCGTGATTCGAATCGCTGACGTGAAAATCACCCTTTACATTGAGTACGGCTATCTTTGAGGCAAGTCTTCGTAGATTTCCCGCAGTGGTTTGCACCAGCACTGACCTAACTTGACCATCCGCAGCCACTGTTGTCTCCAACACGATGCCTTTCTTCCACTGACTACGGCTTTCATTTTCGTCGCATACGATTACGACGTCACTAACACATATCGTTTTTACTCGTTTGAACCATTTTGCTCGTCTTGTCAAAGTCGGAAGATATCCGAGAACCCTTCTCTTCAAGAACGTTTGCTTTAGCTGCTGTGCTATATGCCACTGCTTTCTTAAACAACCCATTTCTGGCACCTCAGCTGTTTGAACGAAATTAGGACACCCCAATAGAAAGTGGTTTGGTGTAAGCGGTTCGTCGTCGATACTCTCCAGCGGAACGTGCGTTAACGGTCGAGAATTCACCAAATTCTCTTCTTCAATAAGAAGGCTTTGTAGAGTCTCCACCTGCGGTGCTCTTTCCTTCAATGTGAATTGCAGGACTCCCTTCACCGTGCGGATCATTAAACAACCACTCGATACCTCTGTGACAGCATTCGTCCTCAATGCCCATCTTAACCTGAACCCACATTTCCTTGCTAGCACCAACAAAGTTCGTGCCTCGATCACTTCTCATACGAATAGGGACGCCCCTACGATTAATAAAATACGGCATGTCGACGTCCGATGGAAATCATGACTGGTCTAAAGTAATCTACTCCTGTGTATGAAAACGGTCTTATGAATGGAGTAAGTCTATCATTAGGGAGTTGGCCAATCAATGCCGTTTGCGGAACAGCTGACCAATTTTTGCACAGCTGACAGTTTACTTTAATCGATCTTAACAAGCGGCGAATGCTTGGAATACACTACTTGCAACGTATGGCGGCAATTGTTGCTTCGAAGTTATGGTGACAAAATATTTCATGGTAATGTCTGACTACCATGAGAGAAAACAGATGACATTTTGGAAATATTACTGGTCGCTTAGTTGACGCAGATACGCAGTCTGCGTAATCGATTCGGCCACCCAGACGCATAACGCCTTCATCAACCAACGTCGGACACAATTTGTAAAGTGAACTGTTTTTATTTACGGATGCACCATTGCGCAGCGTCTGCATTTCATCCAAAAAATTGACCAGGCGGCAAATGAGCACCTCAGTTTGTTTGATCTGAGGCCCTGACAACGACCTTGGTGAAATGAAACTCGAAATAAAACATCTTTTGTATTTTTAAGGTTTTAATGAACAAAATGTAACACATGCGGTAATTTAGAGAATCAGTAAATAGGCTAAGTAGAATAGTATAAAGTAAGGTAGTTGCCATAT
>NW_023462324.1:0-14013 GCF_013731165.1 Rhagoletis pomonella
TTGTGCCAGTGGGTTTAAGTTTAAGCTTTGTCTTCGATCAGTGCAATTCTTATAGTTTTTAGGATCATTCGGAAAATATTTTAGACTACGTAATTTACCATGCAGTGGTGACAATATAAATTAGCACGCGATATTTTAGAAAGTTTTGGCTAATTTTTTTGAGTTTTTTAAATTTTATTATTTTTTTTCTGAGGTGTAGCTTACTATCTAACAAGAACCATAAAAATACAAATTTTAGGCTTTGAGTGTTATAAGATTTTAGATATTTGACCTCTTTCTTTAAGTGAATCGCACTCCCGCTTATATGTGGATCTGAAAAGCATAGCTTTCTTTTTCTGATAATACGGATGATTGTAGTTTTACTGGGATTTACGGACAATCCCTCTGTCCTGAACCTATTGCAAGTTATATTTTGGCGTCTTTCATCAAGTCCCTGATGCCCCTTTAATGACAGTGTCTGTATAACCTATGGTGTGATACCCTTTTGCATTGAGGACTTGTCCTAGATCGTCCCTGCGGGTAGCTTTTTACTCAAGAATGATAGAATACAAGATTGCGCCAATCGAGCTGAGAGCAACTGGCCGTGACGTCAATAAATACCAGAATGAGAGAGCAAGACGAACTCGACAAGAAAAAGAGGAAGCATCGGACAAAGGCAGTATTGCCAAGTTTTGAATTTGAAAAAGCACCAAATTTTTATTGGTGTATTTTATAGACTTTATATGCATACATAATTTTATTGTAAGGATGCCGATTCAAATTAATAAAAATCAATGTTTCTTGCACGACGATTGATTTCTACTGGCATGATTGAAGGTGCTGCCACATATTTTGTTGTCGCTTATGATTGTCACTGTGCCATGATTTTGTTTAAATTGTTGTAAAGTTGCTTACCACACTTACGATTGCTATAAATTTTGCTTCCATTTTTTAAGATTTTCTAATTTGGTGTCTTGAAACTAAAAACAAAAGCACCAAAAACGCGTCAAGCACCAAACTCAAAAATTTTCGCGTTTTGAATACCCACTAAATTTGGTGCGAAAAGCATTAAGTTGGGAACAGTGAATGTAAACAAAAGTATTTTATGACGTCAGCGATTAGGTGGATGCTGTCAAATCGACGAAGAGAGGATTAGCGGTCCGCGAATGGCGCGACCTTTATTTTCTGGATCGTGCTTTTTACTGAGTACTTCTGGTCCCTCGTTCCATTTGACTTTTTTACGACTTGCGCCACTATTGGAGAGTGTCACTGTCATGGATTTAAAGCTTACATTTTTAAAGGCACGCTCTGTGCCCATAAATGCGGTGTCCATATTTATGAGAGCCGAATAGGGGACAAAAAAAAATTTTGCAAACTTTTCCACAACGCTTAGAGATGTTAAAGCCTTTTTCAATGATCCTAGATGTATTAGCCCTGAAACAGTATCTTTATAGTAACATCACAAATTTGTAGATAATTTTCTCAAGATTTTTACCCCGTTAAATTTAAAAAAAAATTCGTTAAATTTTAGTATAATAAAGTGCGATCTTAAGTCGCTAAGGCTTACCATTAATTTTTGGCAATCTTTTTTTTTTTTTGTTGACAGTGTTACGCATTTTTTCATACAAAGTGTAAGTGTTCGACCTTTTTTTTTTTTGAAAGCGAAGAAAATGAACAGCACTTTCCACTCGCACTTTATTATACTCAATTTTAATGAGTTACAAAACAGCAAACCAAATCTTTTTCTAAAGTTGCTAATTAAAAAGTTTGAAATTTTGGTAAAACTTTGCAGAATTAATTTTTATAGTATTTTTTTTGCACATAGTTGGAAATTTGGTATTGTATGATTTTTGTTAGGAAAAGAGCTTTATTTTCATAAAACAAATAATAAACTTTAAATAAACTAAGGGAAAATAGCCAAATCTTACTAAAATGTCGAGTCCTAATTTCTATTTTGGTCTCCGTATGTATTCCTTGATTCGAATCACAGGCATTCAGATTAGAAAATAATTGTTTGTGGAGAAAATTACGATCATATACCAATATCACCTAATGAGCTGTTAAGGCATCGAAACACCGAATACGGGACAAATACAGGACATTAAGAGAAATACAGAACATTTGAGGTCCCGTATAAAATAAATAAATTACCAGGACAATGGGTCCCGTATAATACAGGACGGATGATCACCGTACCCATAAATGATCTGAGGGCTATTCCCTTTGATGCAAATGCGTTTTCTTTGCCACCTACAAGAGTGTGAAGTGCCTTTTTTGTAAGCAAATTGGAGTTTATGCAATGGAAGAAGATTACCTTGACTTCCCTCCAGTTTCTTGGAACATCTTGCAGTGTTAGACAAGACCTGAAAATTTTAACAAATTTTTAAACAATCTTGTGTGGAAAGGAGTGCCGGGAATATGCCGCCTGACCCCGGAGTTGAATAGGGCTTAACCAATTTTATCGCCCACTCTACTGTTTCTAGAGAGCATAACATCCGTCTTTTCGCTTTCGAGATATATGAAATTATTTAGATTTAATTTTTTTATTTTAATGTACCTTTTTAATATCACACACCCGGCGTTTGGAAATTTCCATGGAAATGAAATGTAGATAATGAGGTTAAAATCATCACTAGCTCAGACTCTATACAGGTATACATATTTTGAGCCTAAAAATACTTTCCTTGAATACATATGTATGTATGTACTTTCCAAAAATACATAACTCTGTTCTTTGATTAACTTTCACACCCTAAGCGAATAAGTGTTTACTCTATGATGTTTTTTTATAAAAGTAACCTTTCTTAATCGAGCTTAAATCGTTTTTTTTGCGTCAATTCGCGAGCTGAAAAGGCATGAAACCACGTTCATTTGTATAAATGCATGCATCGCTTTACTTCTTCTCTCTTTCATCATCCTCATTCCTGCAAACAATTTGCATATTTTATCCAATGCCAGAAATCGCTATTAACTCCACTTTCCGAAAAGCAAAGTGTGGTATCAATACCCGCACAAGGTGTGAATTAATTTGCTCTACTATCCAGTATTGTTTAGGCCACTGACAAACAAAAAAACAAACCAAAAATAGAATGATGGACATTTGTTGTCCATGAAACCACACACGAATCATCGGCGTATCAATCTGCGGCCAGCAGCGCATCGCTTCCGAGAAATGACGCGCCAAGTCACATCCCAAAACTCTGCACTGTACTGCCACACATTGGCCCTAATCCGCCGTTGTGCGCTGCCTTTATCAGCTGAAATCTTCCAAAATCTCGATGACTCGTTCGTACGTTTGTGTGGCTCACCTAACCAGGCGCGCTTTGGTCGTCAATACGTTCAAGTTTCAGTGTTGACACTTTTCAGGTCCCTGCGGATTGCGCCTCCAACACAACTATGTACATACATACAACAATAATCAGCAACCAACTACAACATTCGCAACAACAACAAACGCGGAGACGCATTGATTGCGCGCCATGTACCACCAAACAAAAGCGATTCAGAATCCGCCTGCCAAGCAGCCAATTCCTTTCATTCATTCTTTGCTTCTGTGGCCCATTGCATTCTTGAGCGTCTCATTTTTTTTGCGAGGTTGCTTCATTGCCTTTGTCAAGCTTACTCTACTTACTATCCTTGCAAGGTTTTCATGAATGAAACCAGTGGTCACGCAGTTGTGCCGATAAGCTCCAAAGCTAGCCGTGCAAGCAATCGTTTGGTTGTCTCCGTTTCTTTATTTTTGCCACCTCCACTCTGGTTTCTTTTGGTCTACTCTTGCTGTTGGCTTGACAAACGGAAATTGTTTGCTTTGCTGATGAAGTGACACAATCAAAGCCAGCCAACACTGCCAGCACCAGCAATCAGTAGAGCTACAAAAACAAGCAGGGATTTCACCAGCAATCGATTTGAGCGCCGTAAGCCAACGGCTCGGCTCCTCTTGTCGGTTTCACCTCAAATGTGAAGTACTGAGATTATTGTCTTTTTAATGATGAAGCATTTGAGGTGTTGAGTGCATTTCAGTACAAATCCGTTTACATTTGCTAAACAGGCACGGAAGTATTTTGGAGTTTTGTGTCCGACTTACTCAATTCAGCGTATTCTTCGACCAAAAATAGAGATGAGAGTGAAATTGGTTCTAAACTTAATTTAAATTATCAGTAAATATGTTAAACGATAGACTGAAACTAGCGAATTTCTAGAAGAACACTAGTGATGTGCTGAATTGTCGGTACCCAATACTCGGTATTCAATACTTCAAAAAGATTTCGGTACCCAATACATCCTTCTCGGTGCCAGATAACGATCCTTTACATCAAATGTTCGCCATAATACATATACCTATATTGAAAGTTTAGAAAAAAATTATTTTATTGCTATTTTACATTTATGATATGGCAAAAAACTTGAACTTATCGCAACAGTAAAATATTATTGTATCACTTAGTAAATCCCAGGCCCAAGAAAAATGCTCTGGGCGGATGAAGAAGCCTTTCAGGCCTACGAAGATAATATAGTCCGACTCATCTAGAACAAAAATGTTTCAAACAAGTAAGATTTTCTCTGCGTTATGGTGACAGACCGAGATATATGCACAAATGTTTCATTTAAATTTCTATTAAAAATTCTTCGCCCCTACATTCGGCTTTTGACAGGTGAGGCTCCCCCGAACCCGGTTTTTCCATATTTTTGGCCTATGTCCGCTTTTATTAGACACCAAAATTTTTCGGTACCGAGTATCGAAAGTATTGGATACTTTTTGAATCGGTATCTACTATCGATCCATACTTAAGCATCGACTCAGTACATCACTAAATAACACCAATATATTGTTTTATAAGTTCGAAAAGAATGGCGACGCTTAGTTCGTAATATTGCTTCTCTTACAAGTTTCACTTTCAGAGGCAAATTCGTTTACCGAAAAGCTTGAACCAGTTCAGTCGGGTCTACGTAATCGGAACGACCCAGATTTATATATGGTCAAAGACTGTCACCGCAGCATCATTCCCCAAAAATTTTTTATATGCTGTCACAACAACAACCGCCCTTTAAAATAATAATTAAGTGGACAAAAATATGAAGACACCGTTACTTGTTATAGAATGCTTCATGGAAACGAAAACAGTAAAAGCAGTGGGATCTCACGGCATGCGTTTCCAGGTTTCAAATTCTAAAGACATCGATATTTGATGATTAAAGCAATTATATCTGAATTCCGTAAAGACACTGCTGCTGAAGGTCATATACCCTGCGTTCCGAAAGACGACAGTAGTCTTTGTATAAATGTCCACCAGCGAAGCAGAGACTTCAAATTTTTTCCCAACCCTCGCTGAGCTGACCGTAGTCTCATATTATTCTAGAACACTTACTTCGTTGTGGTTTTTGTAAGCAACGACAGCAAAGCGGTCTTTTGGGCTCGCTGAAAAAAACTGGCTAGTCCTTAGTTCCTCTGAGACGGGACCGCCGCACAGTGGGACGTCCCCATATAAGCTGCGGCCAAAAGTAGTAACCGTACTAGAAATTCGCTGAAATTTCGTATATACACTGTTCGGCACTTAGGAATGAAGAAATGTGGAAAAAGATAAAATTCAACGCGCTACCACGCCCACAACACTTGTGGGCGGAAATAGTAAATGTTATCCGATTTTGATGAAATTCAGAGCATACCCTGATTTTAAAGAGAAAAGCTTAAATATGAAAGATCGTCAAAATCGGTTTACGTCATCGTCCAGTAATTCTAAAAAATCAGGAGCAAATTTAAAAAAAAATTTTTTTGATGAAATTCTGTGTGCCCTGCTCCTTTAAGCCAAAATTTTCCAACTTGGGAGATAATAAAGAATTTCTTATTTCAGCGCTCACCTCCTACACAACTTTTTTGGCTCCAAGTACTAAATTTTATGAATTTTGGAGAAAATTAACAGGCACATTTATTTAATTTCTAAAGAAGCTCGTATTTCTTCATTTTTAAAATGACAAAGCAAAAACATTTACAATACCTCTCTACCAAATTATGGGCATGATATGTATTTGCACCGAAACTTTCAATTTTACCTACATTTTATACAACAAAAGCTTAGCTAAGGCAAGCAGGACTCTTGCCTTCGAAAACGCATCTCGTCCAGAGAGGCGTCCATTTTTGATTGAATGTTGATTGTGATTAATAGATTGGCGAGACACCTTCTTTATTTTCCACTTTATATTGCATATTATTCATTTTATGTACATATCAGCGTCTTTCCTTTCAGCTCTACAATAAAAATTCAATACATTTTACAGGAGGTGGGTCTATAAAAGGAAGAATAGAATCTGAACTCGCAGCTGGAATTATTTGAGATGTGACACGCATATTTAATGTTAACTGGTCCTAAGTATAATTTAGCTCGCTTCCTAGGTCCTTTTTAAATATTCCTTTTTAAAGTAAGCGCTCGAAAAATTTTACACTCACAAAATTATGTAGAATTTCAAGGTAAACTGTTTTAGGCAATTCAAAAGTTTTATAAAAATTTAAAGCAATGTTTGACCAAAGATATATTCAAAAGCTACTCATCAATCAGATTAGCTTTTTATATATGCCCACAAGTGGAAAAATTAATTCAAATTACTTGCGAAAAAATCAAAATTTTTTCTTACAAACTTATTTTTTCGCATTGTTCCTACATTAAGCTCGTGCCATGATTGCAGATATGCATTTTTATCCAAAATTCTTTTTGTTTTGGGTTAGCTGGATTTTTGCTACGCATCTTCGTAATTACTTTTTCAGAATTCGATAATCTGTTTTTACTACTTTTGGCCGCTGTAGTCCCATAGTGCGCCGGCGTCATCATTGAACAATAAGAATAGATGAATATACGAGTACCATCATATGGCACGGGTGGGCCTGAGTTCCATTTTTCTATGGTCGTAAACGTATAAGTACTCCTATATTGAAGTCTCAAGCCAGCATAATGAAGTAAGTAGTGGCTTATAAATCGAGTTTAATTGCTTTAAACCGGCTGCCTTTTGTCTCAGCAACTATCTCTGCGTATCCGAAGTTGATTGGTATCCAAGTTTTTGGCTAGTTTTGCTAGAGGAACGGAAAGATTAAGGCAAAAACTAACCTTCAGCATCGAAAAATTTTGGCGGAGTTCCCGTATCTGTCAACACGGCAAAGAGACCAATATCCGTAAGACTACTACAGCGGTAACCACTGAAGTCATTAGCGTTATCTGTCATTCAAATCAAGCAATGTGTGGGGTAATTGTAACTTGAACAATAAAAACAAGTCGTTTAATGTATTTTTTTTTTTTCAATTCACTCACTTTCATAGTCAAAAGTAGTTAACTCTTTTATTAGCCCAGCCATGCCGCATTAAGTATGTCCGTACATACATACATATATACATATTGGGCAATGAACCGATCAATATGCAGCGCTAAACATTTATTAATTATGTTTTTAATGTCAGTCACATCGGCAAGCACCGGAGAATGTGTACGCATGCAGCTTTCCCCAAAAAAAGGGCCCGCCCAAACGGATACACCAAATCCCGAGTTGGCTTATCTTTCGGATATCATACGATGATCAAACGAAAAAGCCGCGCAACAACAAGTATTTAGCAGTCGGAACACAACTGCCGTTCAAAAAGACAGTTACCGCGCCTCATTCGTCATCGGTGGCAGCGTTGCGAACAAATTCTTTGCGCGCATGCGTATGGGGGGGGGGGGCAGCATGGGTCGCCCACGCCGCCGTTGGAGGTCCATGCGCTTGACGAAAGATCGCGCTATCGCCGCCGCTACCGAAAAGGGCCACACCACAGCAATAGTCGTTGCCGTTGCCGTTGCCGTTGCATACGCACTTGTCGCGCTCACGTCGTAAACTCTATGCTCAGCTGGACGGACAGTTACATAGATCTGCCTACCTTATAGGCTACGGACGCTTGAACTACGTGTATGTAGTAAGGTGCGCACGAATGCAAGTGTTTGTTGGTTGGTTTAATGGGTGTCTGCGCGCAACAATTTGGAAATTTATTTATAGTACTCATATTTACATACATATTTGAAGTTTGAAGATTAATATCGCTCAGCGTAGCCGACGTACACGGCATTAAAGGGTTAGCTGACGACAGCCACGCAATGAAAATTAACGAGCAAAGAAATGCTGAAATCGAAAATTAAGTGGGGAAATGTGTAAGCAGCTGGCTATTTATGTACATAGGTACATACATACATATAACCATTGTTAGATCGAATTTGTGTAGAAATTACAAGTAACAATGAATGCTTTGCCCGAATCTAGGCAGCGAATAAATAGCCCGCTGCTCCACCAACCTGCTTTGCCCCTAGCGACGGCCAAGCTGTACGCCAAGCGTATGTTCCGAAGTGATATACAATTTCCAATTATGGTACCGCTGTGTTTTGCCACATTTTTCGTGAGTTCACGTTCTGAATAAAAAATTTTGTTAATTCACTTTTTTTTCTCTTCTTCGAGAAATCTTTAGTCTAACACTCGTTTCTGTCTATCGCATTTGTATTAAATATTATTTCTTTTTTATTTTATTTTTGGCACATTTGTTTTCCATTTGAGCGACTTAAATATGCATTTAACGATGAGTTTTCGGCGATATTAATACATACACAAATATAATTTTGTTTTGGATTTTTTTTTTGGTATTTTGGTGAGTTACCCAAAAATGGGACGTGCCGACGTGTTCACGGGCAGACAGGAAGTCTGTTAGGTAGCTTTACATTACTAGATACGAGTAGTAACTTGAATGTACTTTGACTCCAGCAACAACGAGTGCACTTACGTGACAAAATACACGTGTACTTACATACTCGATTCATATGTATACATAAATATGCACATAAATACTTTATGCAGTCATAAGTATTTTGTTAAATCATTGCCACAACACATGTCGCCGCCGCCCCATTCACACCATTTTGGTGGATAAAAACGACAAAGAAAAAATTTTAATTACTTAGAAATAATCATAAATATGAAATGTCCTCATTAATGGCTGTACAGACTATATACATATATATGTACGTCTGCATATGTTTACATAAATCAATCACTAACATCAAAATCGCATTTGCCAACGAATAATAAATAACTCTAGTTTTTGTGGGTCAAATGATTTAATAAATCTTCGGCTAAAAAAGGATCCCGACTGGCATACCATTGAATATTAGCCATAAAACCTGCTGACGACTAAATAGAATATAGTATGTATGCAGAATTTGGTACCAAGTAGGGACATTCGAGCTGAGTAAAATTCTCATGAGTTATCCAGTAAAATTCAAATGTTGAGGTAATTGAAGCGGAGAGTGAATAGCTGCGGGCACACCTTATTTCTTGAGGGGCTTCGGCCGACGAAAAGAATGGACTGCTGCATTCTAAGCATAACCTTTGACAAGGTGTTAAAAATGGGCATTCTGAGACTTACTGACTCTATTGGAATTTACACTGCCGGATCCAAATTGGAAAACAAGGTCGACAGGGCGTGTACTCGGCCGGAGTAATCAGGAATAAAATATTCGTTCCGCCTACCAGACAGACCAAGGCAGTATCTTCCAAGCCGAAATCGCGGCTATCCAAAAAGCTGATGACCGTTATGGAGCGCTTTAATCTCTTAACTCAGTCATGAGTAACTCGAAAACTGCAGTAAATTGAGGCAGTTAACTAACGTTACGGCATATAGAAGTTCTCTCTCCACCTTATACGGATGTCCGGACTGTCCCTGTGCCCTATCAACCAATGAGAGGCGGACGAGCTAGCTAGGAAGAGATTGGTCATGCCGCCCATCACCTGCGAGCTAAATACTACAGCAACACAGGCCTGCGAAATCCTTCCAATAATTATGTTATTTTTTTTTTAATAAATAGCTAGGTTTGTTATATGTTTTTGTTATTTTTCGGCCTTATAACAATTATATTCAACAATTTATATTGAGCTCGAGGCCGTTTTTTGAATGAAAATTTATTTTGGAAAAGCAACAATAATTTGAAAAAATGGTAGAAGTGATAGCTATTTCGGAAATCACCACATTTCCTCATCAGCCTTCTTTCAGTAGGATTCGAACCGACGATCCCACTGACTCAGCCAGTTGCCTATGCACCGTGCTAAGTACGCCTTGTAAATTATCGTTTGCTTATTTCCACTATTTTCATTTTTGTTATGCCAACACAATCAATTTTCATTTAAAAGACGGCCTCGAGCTCAATATAAATTGTTGAATATAATAGGTTTGATATATTAAAATGCAACACTGTTTAATTCTTCTTGTAAGAAACCGGTGCAAGATGGAAACACCTCGACACCTATAACATGACCAAATTCATGGGACCAGATGGAGGTGAAAATTTCTTTATCCATGGATCTGCGGGCAAGTCCCATTATTTGCATGAGGTGACTGGGTTGCCTTTTAATTATCTCTGTAGGAGCTGAAAAAAACGAGGAGAGGCCAGAATACGTACAGCATTATCTTATTTTCAAAATATTTATTTTTACATAAAATTTAAACTTTTGTATTTAATCCAGAAATTCTGATTGGGTAAAGTTTCACCTATAAATAATTTATTTATTTTTTTTAACATCGGATGAGGGTAAATTCTCTAGGAAAATTCACTGTCTGCGTGTGCAAAATACATATTATAAGTCTTACTTAGTTAGTCGAGGTTAGATTGAAGTGCCTGTTTGCATTCAGTTGTTGAAAGAGGCACACATAGGCCCATACGCCCAGCGGGCTCGTTGTGTAACTGTTTGAGAACTTGTTTCGTTCCACAGCGAATTGGTTTTGGAATAGATAGCGGCAGGGAGGTTACATTCCCTGCAAGTTCATCTGCCATGCAATTACCTTCTACGTCTCTATGACCTGGCGCCCGCACTATGTCGGTGGGAAACTTAACGCCTAGCTTGTTCCGAACTTTCCTGCCTTCCATTCCCTCTAACGATGAGATTTCCTTATCCTTATCTGGTATAGTAGATTTCTCCAGTTCTTATATTTTTTTTAGTAAGAAATTATCAAATTTTTGATATTATAATTTTTTGTCTCACTTTATTTGTTTACTTATTTATTTGGTTATCTTTTAAATAACTATTAAAAGTAAAATGGTTTATTCGAGTTTTAGCTAAATAGTCAAAGTTGTATCTAACATCAATTTAACACTTAATGATAGCAATAAAAATGAAACCCAACGAGACAGCGTTAAAAAAAAACAATCCTACAAATAAATAAATGTCATTTTGTTTTCTACTAATTTTGTATGCCGAATTCACTTTTCGAATAAAATAAGTATTCCATTATACAAAATAAACTTTGATACGAATACGTTGTGATAGTTTATTTCGGTTGTTGTTGCCCTGGTCTAGTACTCATAGGTCATTAGTCCGTTTATTATGTAGTTACGCTGGGTGTTGTTGAGAATTTTTAATTAATTATCTTTCGGCTATTCGTTGGACGAGTGGCCCCACACAAAGTTGGACCGATCAAATTGTAAGAATGACACGGCTGCCACCGAAAACAAGTAAACTAGAAGTGATATATGTATGTACATACATATGTATGTATGTAAATCCTTATGTGTATATGAATAAAAATGCATTTATGTAATGTACACAAATGTAAACACAGACTGATTTCGCATAACAACTTTCGAGGAGCTATGCGATATTTAGCTAGGGAAATTGTTAATTAAAAATCACTCTTACTCGATTTTTTGTGAAGAAATTTCGTTAAAAAAGAATAATATGCTGAGGTTCTCCTACGAAAATGTTGGCTTGTTTAATTGTATATATATATATGTGTATATATACGAATATGTGCGGCAGGCGGCCCTGAGTGACACGAAGCGCACAAAATTAATCGCTGACATAATGTAAATGTAATGACGCGAGTTGTGCCCATTTTTGACAACTTTTTGGCCTTTTGCTTTTTTTTCGATTTCGTTATTTATTTGTGTTTAAGTCGCGTTAAATTCTTTTGTAGGTACATATGTATTGTTTTCGTTAATTTTTTTTCTTCACTTACGTGTTTGTATGTTTGGTTGCTTTTTTTGTTCACATGAACATATTTTGGCTGTAATTTATGATTTTTGACCGCTGCATTGCCTACACAAACGTAAATGAATTTCAACAAACGTGCTAATTTGCGTTTAAATTCTTGTGGAGCGAGTACTCAGAGAATACAAGCATTACTCAAAGGGTCACAGTATTTATAAATATGTACATAGTGAAATCTGAAAAAAATTGCCTGTTTAATAAATGTAGTTAGCTATTCTATTTAAAGACATTCAAGACCCAAAAATGCCAACGTTCTGGCTCTGCGGACAGACCTATTCGGTGCATGTGAAAACGTATTCGATTGTGACCAGTTACATAACCTGAAAGTAACCTGATAGTATTTCTATCTAGTATAGCCATAACCTTCCAATCGAGAAGATGGCTCTAAATTCACTAAGCACTTACTATGTTCTGAATATACCCCATCAGAAATTATGGCTTGTTAAAGAAGACCAATTGAGACCACAAAATAATTTCGGTCACACAAAACGCTTCCCACTCAAACATTGAACTTGTTCAATTCAATTTCATTTTCGATTCAGTGATGTTTGGTAGCACTAAGGCTCGAGTCTAAAGTGCTTAATGGGTAAGGCTTAGTGTACGAGGAAATGGTTTAACATCGTTTTGGTGTATCTAAAAAACTTTAAAACAGTATTCCAATTGCAAGAACGATGGAAAATTTCATACACCCGTTACTGAATCAATGAACCGATGAGCGACCCAAGAACCCCTTTTCTCCCAGAAAGTCACCATTAGATCTTCATAACAAAGGAATATCAATATAGTTCTTGCCTACCACTTCAGGGCTATCAAACTTATCCGAACAGTCTGGGGAAGAGAATTTCTATCAGTAGATCTGATGTTTCCTTGTAATATTTTTCAGCTTGAGCTTTAGCCTTTATTTTGATGACTACAATGGCTATTTCATACTCTGAGCTATCAGGGAGGTGCGCTCTAACTTGGTTAAAGAATGTCTGCTCTCTCTTTCGGGTCGCGTCGGAATACTCCTGTATTAGGCTCATTTGAGTTCCGTTTCGCAGCGACATTGAGGGGAACTGTGTGGCTGATGAATTGGCCAGGGAAGGTACTCGTGAAACGCTATCGCCGCATAAAGAGCGGCTGGGGGTACCATTGATCGCTTGTGGTACACTCTTGCATAGAAGGGGCTCATGTCAACTCAGCGAGCGCTGGGCGAAAACCACTATATGCGCGATCGCAAGGTCATACTGGCCGAAGGGTGGACCGGGGGTGGTCGAGGGCACTCCTTACACTCACAAAGCCAGAGCTCTCACTTCTGGTGGGGGTTTTAAGGGGTCACTGACCAATCAGTATTCTTCGCAGTTGCCTGGCAGATGACGAGTTGGAATTACCTCAACACAACCTTCTTAGGTGCCCACATCCTAAATAGCCCCAAGGAGCTCTGGGGCATTGAGAATAACCGAATTAGTAAATACATAATCGACTGAGGGTGTTTTATCGACAAAGTTTACGGGTCCGTTCAGAATTGTGGTATCACAAAGGACAATCTCAAATCTCAAATTGTCTAAGTGAGCTCCGGTTTCAAGGGGGTGCCACCTTACTTAACCTAACCTACTCTGAGCATCCCTAAACACATTTTAACTTAGCTTAGCTAAAACTATTTAAAAAATGTATTAACCGAAAATATTCCTATTCTTAACAAAGCAAGCCTTATTTATCCGTTGCACAACGTTTACAATGCAAAATATTAAACGGTTTCCTAGGTAAATTATAAAAAAATAAATTTATTACTTGTTAATTCTCATCAAACTGTGTTGATGAACTCGTATTTTATTGGCCTGGCATATTTGTGTATTTTTACTTATTTATGTACCCACTTCGCTCGCAGTCATTCAGGGTATTCACTTACAACTCCGCCTTCATTCGTTTCATTTATTTTGTTAATTAATTTTCACATCGTCATCGTCAACACATCATTCAGCTATCATCATTACCACTCTTTAACACACCGCTACA
>NW_023462324.1:19013-19671 GCF_013731165.1 Rhagoletis pomonella
AAGTCAATCTAAACTTTGATAATTTTGTTTGCCAGATCTTAGTCACAAATCTTGAGCAGAAAATGCATTGATCCACATTGCATTTTTTGTAGACGGGCATGATGGGTCGTGTTAAGATGATTGCCCATAACAAGCGCACGGTTGGACAGTAAGCATAAGTTGAACTATGTGTTCCTTATATCGCAGCCTTGCAAATCTGGACAGTACTCATTCCACCTCATCATTATCCATACAATCGGTGTGGTATTTAGTCCGCAGTGTCCTACCAATATACCCACCAAAGTTAGAGTTGCGGCTTGGTGAGCCTAAGAATTTTCCTTAAACACTTTGGATCTAACTTTTCCCAGAATAACTTTGAAGTTTTACATGTCCTAGCTTTCTATCAGCACCCTATTACCTGACACGAGGCCGATCCAAGAGTAATCCACGTGTATTTCAAGGTGAGATCGACTCGGGAGTAGACCTCCTCGTTAATTGTGACGCAACTGAAAAACAGGCTAGATATTCCTTTACTAGCTTTAAGCGCACGCAGTGATTCGTGTTATCAGTGACGAAATCGAATACTCAAAGAACGTTAGGAAGTCGATGAGAGGAAGATTATGCAAAATGATTTTTTTTTTTCGCGTGGAGAGGGCCCTACTCTCCAAATACCCATCAA
>NW_023462325.1:0-9378 GCF_013731165.1 Rhagoletis pomonella
TATGACGATGATGACATCATAATTTCGCGAACATACCAAATTTTTTTGTCCTAACGCCAACACAAAAGTAAAACTGTTGCTAAAGTTTGACTGTGGCTTCGCTATTGTATTTGTTTCCTGCTTTGATATTTCGCTGGAATGGCATATTTGAATGTAACAAATTACCCTTGCAGATGACGCAAAATTTTCACATGTTTAACTTTAGTAGCGCTCGACAAGCAAGCAATTAGTCAATTCGTGAATTCAATGGATTTGTTCGTTGTGCTCAAAATACATCGTTTATTAGATATTAATCATGCGATTTTAAAGTTTTCTACAATTTGAAGTGAAAAGCTCGTTAGAAGATATGGTGACATTTTGCTTGATAACGGATGTGTTTTAATTTTTTTTTTTCTTATGTGCTTTGCTTATATGTACCATAGACCCAAAATAATTATTATCCTATAATATTTGAGATCATAAATGTCGCCTTGTTTTAAAAGAAATTTTTTTCGTCTTTGTATAATAAGTATTTACGAGAAATATCTTTTTCCGTCTGGCGGAACGATTATTTTAAATTTTCTCGTCTCTCGGGACGTTTATTTCAAGACGAAAATTATTTACGTCTTCTCATAATAATTATGTGGGACTTTTATTTTATTTCAAGATTCAATAATTATATGCGACTTCTATTTTTCTCGTCTCCCGGGACGTTTATTTCAAGACGACAATTATTTACATGTACTGCCGATTTCACGAAATTAAACGCAAAAATTTCCGAGCTCGATTATTGGAATTTGATTTGCTAACATATGGCAACCCTTTTCAAAAAACTAAAACCACGTAAAAGCAAAGCCCTGAATTTTATACCCCTCTTTTTAAAATCGAACGAGCGATGCAGATTTGATGACATGAACGATTGTGGCGTTAAATATTTAACTTGTCAATTCTCCGAACTCAATTAAGAAGTTTCATTTCAATAAAAGTCCCATATAATTATTATGAGAAGACGTAAATCATTTCCGTCTTGTAATAAACGTCCCGAGAGACGGAAAAAAAAATCCCATATATAATTATTATGAGAAGACGAAAATAATTTACATCTTAAAATAATATTGTATTATTTTGAGTTGTGACTCTTTTGAAGACGGGAGCTAAAAGCCCTTCGAAAAGGCCTTACAGTTAAGAGGGCTTCCGCTCTGCATTCCTTTCTCCTTTCGTGTTTGTGTGGCGTGTATCCATAGAAGGGCTTTCAGAAGGCTTTTTGGAGGAGTTCTGCTATAGCTGATTCTTTAATTTATAAAAATCATACTTATTTAAAGTTCATGTTAAATATGTTTTATTGCAACTCAAAATGTATATTGAATAAACTTACTTAATGTCATTTAAATTGTAACTAGTAAAAGCCCTTATTGGGTAAGCCATTTAGAATGGCTTCACTTAAGAAAGCCTACCTAAATTATCTACTGGGTTCGGCTTGAGCTCATAATTGGCTTAAGAGATCATCTTCCGCAGCTATTTGTAAATGTTTGCTGCCAAAAATGGTTTTTTATTTGCTTGTTTTTGTTATTTTTTTTTTGTTAAATGTGCAATTAAATTTCTAAAAATCATAATTATAAAAGTTCGAATGCAATCATAATTTACGCTATCTGTATACATTTTCGCTTAGATTTCACTAATGGTGATTTCGTTTCTACCAAAAAATGTCGCCTTTTGATTGCCCCTTTTTCTTTTCGTGTTCGATTCTAAATTAAAGGCAAAGGGTGAAAAAATTTTGTGTTCGTTTCTTAAAATGTCGCACGCTTGTAAGGCAAAAAAGGCAAAAAATCAGATGGTTATTTAAAACGACAATATTATGAAATACGTGAACAAGGGCAAGAAGGCAAAACCATGCCCTTTTACAGGGTTGAGTGGAACAGCAAACACATTTTACACCGAGGAAGGGCAACATTTTTTGGAAGAATCGAAATCACCGTTTCTAATTATCTTTTACGAACAACTCAAATAAATCAAAGCTCAAAAATGTACACAATGATGATTCCCCTTAAAACAGTAGTATACATATATATATGTACATACATTTGTTGCCTCCTCGTTTCTTCCCAGTCAAGTTGGGGTGGTCAAACATCGTAAAAGTGACGCAGCTAAAAAATATTTGCAATTTTTCGCCATAATTTGCTGAACAGCGTGAAATAGAGTTCAGCAGATCAGTTCTGCTAAATGCGAACACAAAGGTGTAAACCTACAAGGCTGCGCGCCATAAAAAAAACGAATGTCACGGAAAAAACATTTGTCGGAGAATAAAAACATGCTTTTAGAACACAATAAACATGTGTACCAACTAGAGTCCGACCGATTGTTCGGCTTTAGCTTCGGTTTGCCGATTAATCGGTAGGGTGTTTGACTCGGTTTTTTTTTTTTTGAAATCTATAGGCGGGCTTTTTTAAATATCAATTTTTCAGATATCGAATAAACCGGAATTTTACATCAAACAAACCGATAATTATTATTTTTTTTTAAGGAAAGGTGTTACCTCACAGGTGGTCCCATACTAATTTGATTTAAATCCGATCATTGGATCATGAAGAAACTAGCAATAATCTCAAATTTTTATATGAGAATTGAAGTCGGTTTTAATTTTTGCGAAAACCGATTTTGGAAAAAAGACGAATAATCGAATACCCTATTAATCGACAATATTTTTATATTCGGCTGGATGCTCGGCTTCGGCAAATTCGATTCAGCTTCGGCCGAAAAATCTTTCTTCGGTCGCAAGCTACTACCAACATAGTTGTGAAAAAAATTAATTAACTGGAAAACAGAATTCACGCCACGCCATTGATTGTAAAACAATGGGCCTACTTTACGTAGCAGATCTACTAATCCTTTTTTTGCTGTAGTCAGGCCAAAGCTCGTATGCTATCTTACAAATAAGCAAGTGATTTTGAGTTTTATATTGGTCTGCGGATATTCAGATTTTTAATCAGATATTCGAATATCCGCATTATCCAGATATTCAAAAAATCCGTCTAGAAATCCCAGCCCTAGCTGAAATACTCCCAACAACATCTCGATTACGAATAATAACAAATTGATAGTAGACGGATATGCACTCTTAAGATCAAATACCACGATCATAGAAGTCTTAAGTATTTCATAAAAAAAAACTATTTCCTAAATTCGGTCCAACTGTCGAATGACACTGAATTGACTCAAAAATTTAATTATTCGCTTGGGGAAGCTGCAACTTTCGTACTAGCGGTTGGCAAATGCGAAAATCGTACGCATTCTGCAGAAAAGTAGTAACTCGAAATTGATCAATGTTGGTATTAGTCAATAGAAGTGTTCACAGCACCTATGTATGTAAGTAGGTATGTTTGCATATTTATTTGAAGCAATACTTTGTTGTAACTTGTTACAAAATAACCTCCTCCTTTTTTGGAAGTCGGTTAAAAACATAGTAAAGTCTCCCTTCCCCGTATGATTAACTTGAACTTTGAAATAAAAGAATCTTAAGTTATCTAATACATTTTTTTTCAGAACTTGTGCGATATGTTTGATGTATCTCAAAATGCGGCGCGCTTCTGTGAAAACTTAATCGACACTTTGTCGCCTTGACCATGAATGATGTCAAAATAGAGCAAAGCAACATCACATCATAGCAATAAACAAAAACTCAGCTAGAATACTAAATAATTGCTAGAAATGGAAAAATTTGCGAAAGCAAATGTGATATTTTTGCTTACAAAGCACATACATAAATACACTGTACATACATTCATCACATCAGAAATATGTATGCAAGTGCCGTGCCACCCCTATAGAAAACAAAAGCTGTAAGCTATTTAGTAAATAGTATGTGCTAACTTTGTAAATACTAAATACATAATGAAGCTACTATTTACTGCTCTGGATATGACTAATTTTGAGAAAATGTTATACATAACTATGCATACATGTGTATGTATGTGAGCATCTGTGCA
The DNA here is from genome assembly GCF_013731165.1 of Rhagoletis pomonella. Taxonomy (NCBI): domain Eukaryota; kingdom Metazoa; phylum Arthropoda; class Insecta; order Diptera; family Tephritidae; genus Rhagoletis; species Rhagoletis pomonella. The sequence continues at coordinate 3,963 of NW_023462325.1, forward strand.
TTTACGGCTTTAAAATCAGACATTAACGTAATTCCAGCGCCATTTCGCTGTTTCTTTACTACATAAATACATACATACATATATTCACTAGCTTTTATGGTAATAAAGTAACTTTTGGGTAAGGGCTAAGCTCAGGACCTTACCGGGGTCACACAGGGCGGATCGTGAACGGCCTACTCCGATAGGTTAGCTGCGAATAACCAATAAGCAGTCCCAGACCAAGAGCGGCAGGAGACGAGGGCCTGATTTAAAAGATCAGAAATGCTTGATGAATCTCCTGTGTCCGGGCGAACAGATGCCGCCCCCCAAAAAGCATCCCAGGATTGAGACCAGTTAGATCCTGTTCATGGCATACTGGAGCATGTATACGATTAGTCCGATATTGGGCTGGCGAGAGCAGTATTCCGCCACTTTAGTATGTGAGGGTGACACCTCACAGAAATGGCTGGTGGGCTAATGCTGCGATCGCCTCCGTCTCGTTAAAACCCTGGCAGGTCTTCAAGTACGTTCAATACACGTCGCCATTTAGTTGGCCGCACAGGTCCAGTTGAGATTTACTCCTGGTTTTGCGCTGTCTTGGCTCTGAACACAATATCCCATAAGGACTTGTGTCAACCCTCGCGATGGCCTGCTCCTTTGAGAGAAGGGAACTTCGGGACACTTAAAAGCGACTGTGCTACGTGTGGAGATAGCGGCTTGAAGCGGAGACCCAATTGACTGAAAATGATTAAAACAAAACCAATAAACGAAACGAACGTCGATGATACAGAGGAAGAATGCAGCGCATTCAGGAAGAGCAGTAGAGTCGTGCGCTCCCCGCCACAAACTCCTCTGCAGGCAAATTCCGGCACCACGAGCACGGAGAAAGCCGCCGGCGTGGCGCAGAAGGCTACACCTTGCCAAACGGCAACTCCCGGCAGCCGGGATAGTCGTCTTCAAACGCCGGCTGCTGCAAACAGCGACAAGCATGTCACCGCAAGCTTGGGAACTTGCGAAGGCAATGAAGATGAGCAATTGGCCCAGATTCGGCTCGTCCTGAAGAAGATGCAGAGCGCTGTGTCTAAGCAAAAGAATGTGTCCATGGACATAAAAACAGGTATGGCCCAAATCGAGGAGAGCTTAAATATATTAAGCTACCTCCGAGAGCAGCGCCGGAAGGGGCCTACCCTTTCCGAGCTGCGGAAGGCTGGCCCTGGCTCGCAAAAGAGAGGTCGAACTCGATCCGACTCCCCTACAGGCGAGCCGGAAAAGAAGAAAAATACTACTGCTAATAATAATAATAGTAGTAAAAACATTATTATTAATAATCCTAATAATAATGGCAATAATAACAACAATGCACAGAAAACCGTACCAGACAATCAATGGAAAACGGTTGGAAAAAGCAGAAAGCCCAAGCCAGGGCCAGCGCCAGGTGAACCCTTGGTCAATAAGGGCGAGGCGACCAGCCGCAAAAAAAAGAAGAGGGTGAGAAAAAAGAAGAGTCTCGCCAAATTAATAATTAAGCCAGCTGAAGGCAAAACCTATGCAGAGGTGCTGGGAACGATACGCGGTAAGCTCCAACCCGAGAAGACGGAGACCGTAATTCGATCTGTTCGGAAAACCCGCGAAAGCGGCGTGCTCATCGAAATGGAGCGCTGTGGCAACCACACAGCATTTAAGGAAAATGTGTGCACTGCCATTGGCCGGCTTGGAGACGCCCGTATTCTCACTAGACGTTTACGTCTAGAAGTTCTGGGCATGGACTGCCTAACCACGGCCCCAGAAGTGGAGAACGCTATACGCGGGGAGGAGACAAGATGAATGGCCAACTTCGCGTCTCTCTCCTCGCTGTAAACTCGCGAGAACAAAGAATGGCCGTGGTGGAAATCGATGAACTGCCAGGCCGGACTCTTATTGAAAAGGGGAAGCTGCGAGTAGGTTGGATTATCTGCCGCGTCCGAGAGCGCGCGGATGTCCAAAGGTGTTTCCGCTGTCTGGGGTATGGCCACAAAAAGGCGGCATGCAAAGGCCCAGACAGAAGCAGTTCATGCTGGAAATGTGGTCAGCAGGGCCACATAGCCTCTGCGTGTAAAGAAAGCCCAAGCTGCTACCTGTGCTCGGCAGGAGATGGACAGAAAAATTCCCATCACCTGCCCGGGTCGGGAGCGTGCAAGGCCTTCAGGGATGCCCTTGCTGAGGCTAAGACAAAGCTTGGGAGAATATGATTAAATTTATACAAGGCAATATGAACAGGAGTAGGGTAGCTGATGACCTGCTGGACCAATTGGTTCTTGAACAAAGAGCAGACGCTGTCATCATCAGTGAACCCTATAGAACAAAAGAAACCTGGCATGTTGACCAATCAGGCTCGGCCGCGATATGGATTGCTAACCCCAACCATCGCGCAGAGAGCAGCGGGGTAGGACGCTGCTACGTCTGGGTTAAAATGGCGCAAATCACTGTGGTGAGCTGCTACCTGTCTCCAAACGACACAGTCCCTGTCTTCAGGGGAAAGCTCGAAGACCTTGAAGACGAATTGCGCGATATAACCGGCCACATAATTGTTGCTGGAGATTTCAACGCAAGAGGCGTGGAATGGGGTATGCCCCAAACAAACACCAGGGGAAGACTGGTCCTTGAAATGGCAGCCCGCATTGGCCTGACCATCCTCAACACCGGAACGACCCCTACATATCGAAGGCCGGGTTTTGGATACTCTATCCCCGACATAACCCTGGTCTCAGAAAGCCTTCTCCGAAGGGCTGACGGATGGAGAGTGATGGAAGACCTGAGTGGTAGCGACCGCAACTACATCACCTTCCAAGTCACTGACATCACGCGAGGGCAAACACGTAGTATCCCTCGCAGGAAACCAGGATGGAACCCGTCTAGGGTCGATGTTCGCAAGTTCGATACGTCACTCCTAGCAGATTCCCAAGGCATTTCACCCACAACGGGAGAGATCCACAACAGGGAGTCTTGTACTAAGCTGGTCGAAGAAACTATGCGCTGCATTCACCGGGCATGCAAAGCCTCAATGCCACAGAGGAGAGTATGGTCAGGTAAAAAGCAGGTATACTGGTGGAATGACCGAATTGCTGAGCTGCGAAGGGCCTGCCATAGAATGCGGAGACTCGCAACGCGCGCTCGTGGTAGACCCGAGGCGCTGACCAGAGCAGCAGCCTACAAAAGCGCAAAGAAAGCACTTGGGGCCGAGATACAGAAGAGCAAACGGAACTGCTGGAAAGCGCTATGCGACGAAGCGGATCGCGATCCCTGGGGCCAGGGATACAAAATAGTGATGAAAAAGTTCCATACATCATCACAGGCGATGGATGAGGCCCGAGTTAAGAATATAGTGGATGCGCTATTTCCCACACACCCACTAAGAGCCGGCACAGTGTTCGTCGAGGAGCAAGCCGAGGCACCACTGTTTTCGACAGACGAGCTGAAGCTAGCCCTGCGAAGCATGAAAGCCGGCAAGGCTCCAGGCCCAGATGGCATACCAGCGGAGGCAATCAGGTTAGCAGCGGAAACGAGCCCTGATCTTCTGCTTAACATGTACAACAGCTGCCTTAGGGCCCGGGTTTTCCCAAGCCAATGGAAGAAGGCGAGACTGGTGCTTATACCCAAGGGCAAAGGGGACCCAAACTCTCCTTCATCCTTCCGGCCACTCTGCATGCTAGACACAGCAGGTAAAATGATGGAGAGTCTGCTCAAAATACGCTTGACGTCAGCCATAGAAAGCGAGGGAGGCCTTTCACCCCGACAACATGGCTTCAGGAAGGGACACTCAACTATAGGAGCAATTGGCGAAGTAGTCGAGGCGGTACATAAGGCCGAAGAAGCCTGCCACCAGGCGCGGCCAATAGTGCTGCTAGTCACACTGGACGTCAAGAACGCCTTCAACTCGGCAAGATGGGACGATATGCTGGAGGCCTTGGAACGGTCATTCAAGGTTCCAACATACTTGCTAGATATGATCCGGGACTACCTCAGAGACCGTTGGCTTTTGTACGACACAACACAAGGTCAGAGAAAGAGACGTATAACCGGCGGAGCGGCACATGGGTCTGTACTTGGCCCGGACCTCTGGAACGCCACGTATGACAGTCTGTTGCGCACGGAAATGCTGGAGAGCGCCTTCCTTGTCGCCTTCGCGGACGACGTGGCAGCCGTCATAACAGCAAGAAATGTCCAGCTAGCACAGCTCAAGCTAAACCAGGTCATGCGCAACGTCAGTGGATGGATGAGCGATCACGGTCTGCAATTGGCTACAGCCAAAACGGAGATCGTGCTCCTCACCAGGAAACGGATCCCAACAATTATAAATATAATGGTCGGACCTCAACCCGTGACGACTTCTAGGTCTACAAAATACCTAGGGGTGAAGCTTGACAGCAAACTCACATTCTGGGAACACATCCATGGAGTATGTGAAAAAGCTGCGCAGAGCACGGCGGCTCTAAGCCGGCTGATGGCAAACGTGGGCGGCCCGAAGCCATGCCGCAGGAAGCTTCTGATGACAGCGGTCCAATCGGTGCTCCTGTACGGGGCAGAAATATGGGCTGACGCATTGAAAGTCAAAAAATACCGGGTTCAAATGTCTTCGGTACAGCGCAGAGGGGCACTACGCATTGCTTCTGCATACCGTACAGTGTCCGCGGACGCGGTTCTAGTTATTTCTGGCGTCATGCCAATTGAGCTACTTGCTTACGAGCGAAAAGAGATTTACAATCTCAGTGCCGAGATAGGTCGAGCAGCTGCCGCGGCAAGGGCGCGCGAGCAACTGATCCAGCAGTGGCAACAAAACTGGAACGCGAGCACAAAAGGTCGATGGACACACTCCCTGATAGCCGACCTTCAAACATGGCTGAACAGACCACATGGGGAAGTCGATTTCTACCTGACGCAATTCCTCACCGGTCATGGTTACTTCCGAGAATATCTTCATAGAATGGGAAGGGTGGACTCACCGTTCTGTCACTACTGTGGAAACGTCGAAGATAACGTGTACCACACATTCTTCACCTGCGAACACTTCTTGATTTCGCGCAGAATGTTGGAAGAAAGACACGGAGACATTACTCCGGACAACATAGTTGGAATAATGATTTCCAGCGCAGAAAAGTGGGAAGCAGTTGCGAGATACGTGAAATTCGTACTCCGCTGCAAACGAGAGGATGGTTGTCTACTGAGGACACCCGAATGAAACGCCCCTACAAAAGAGCAGCCCCAAGGCTCTAACAGCGCGCTCCTGCATCTGAAGACATGCAGAATTGCGGTGCCAGATGCGGGATTCTTGCGCGGGCGGTGGGAGTTTGGGTTTTAGTGGGTAGCCCAACACGCTTCGGTGGGAGTCCCACACTCGGGGAAGGTAGTATAGAGACTAGCGCCCCCGGCCAGTGCATAAAGCATTTCCCTCTCCTACGAA